>NC_142399.1:12384769-12684769 GCF_059441095.1 Idiotropiscis lumnitzeri
TAACTTCATAGAGAACAGCCGACACCGGACATGGCCCTTGGTATGAGGGGGCGTTCCCATTAAAAAAACGGGAACACCCTTTTGTCGCTGAAGCTGGACCACATTGGCACGGTGTCCCGACTGGTTAGCACGATGGCATTACAGTGTGGAAGGCGTGGGTTCGATCCCGGATCCGGCCTTCCTGTGTGGAGTTTGCACGTTCTCCCTGTGCCTGCGTGGGTTTTCTCCGGGTACTACGGTTTCCTCCCACATTCCCAAAAAATGTGTGACAGGTTGATTGGACACTCTAAATTGCCCCTCGGCATGAGTGTGAGCGCGGATGGTTGTTCGTCTCTGTGTGCTCTGCGATTGGCTGGCAACCAGTTCAGGTTGTACCCCGCCTACTGCCCAAAGATAGCTGGGATAGGCTAGTACCCCCGCAGCCCTAGTGAGGAGAAACGGTACATATAACGGATGGATGGGTAATAATAATAATTTTATATATTCTGATGAAAAAAATAAATCATCTTTGAAAAATGCAACTTAATTGCAGCACAGTTCCAAATTGTATTGTATTTTTGAATCATCAGTAAGAAAAACTGTTTCAAGGGAAGAACAACTTTATTCAGAATAACGACGTTAATGGGGAATTATGACTTAATCAAGATCATTTTAAAACTTTAATTTCCTGGCGTTGCAATTTACGTCCAAATATATAATTTCTTTAACTCTTAATAAAAGAAAGTCCCATTCGACAACAGCTTGATTTTATGTATTTTTAATTACAGGAAAAAGATTCAAATTAATTATTGTAATATTATGAAATGTATCTAAAGAAATTTGACTTGTTTGCATCTTGATTCTTGACATTGAATTGAAGAAAAGAAAAATTACAACTTTACTGGGGTGTGGGGGAACTGGATTTTTGTGTTGTCTTTTCAGTGTGGGCTACTTCATTTCGGAGAACATTACTACGAAATACGGCAAATCACTCACGTTCCGGTGACGGTGCCCTGTAGAGGCGGCGGCCTTCGCTCAAAGGAAGTCGTGAGACGCTTTCGCACTCGAAGCCGTCACATGATATCGGGAGGCATTTCCTCCTCCTCCTCCACAGCCTGGCTTCTTGTTCCTTCCTCCTTTGAAACCAATCCACCTGCCTTTTTCTCTCTCTCCGTCTTCATCCTCTTCCTGCAACGCGATAAGGACGCAGGAAACCCACAGGGCCACTTCCTGACATGCTCTGAATGGAGAGAAGACATTGAAAGACAAGTTAAACATCCTTCATGTCATCGAGCAAAAAATGATCAGTGACAAATTAACGCACATTCCAACAAAATAAGGTTTTCTTTTTGGGCCAATATAAGAAATATCAGTCATTGCTGACAGCAATTGTAGTCAGGATAGAAAAAATATCTTAGTGTGACGTCGCATTTGCTTTGCATTTGATTGCTGACTAAAGTAGAGCAGAGGGGAGTTTTCCTTTTGGATCATGGAGCATGTGTGTGTGTGTGTGGGGGGGGGGGGGGGTGTATGTGTCACTTCCGAGGATTGTTGCAGCCAAGGCTTTGTGGGGGGCTAAAGGGGTGTGTGACTACACCGGGGCTGAAGAGAAAGTGACAGCAGACAGAAGCCACGTAAAAACAAACAAACAAACAAACAAACAAAAAGTTCCTATTGGATTCCATCAAATAGAACTGAGTTGTGATATTTTTTTCAAAGTAAATTTAGAGCTGAGTGTTACAATGCATTGTCATCCATAATTCTGGACTCAATCCGATAACATTTTGTGCTTTAGTAACACGCCACTAGCATTAAAGTGCTTTTTTGGAGCAAGATAAGGGCTGATTTCTTTTTTTTCCCACAGATCGCATATTACTGTCAGGTCATACAGACAATTTTAGGAGAAATGACTGTTGGTGTGTTAGCTTTTTTTGTACAATAGTAAACAGAACAAAGATGTCAAATCCAGGTTCAGAAAGTAAAAACCCTGCCAAAGTTTGGCTGTAGCCACTGTTGCTTCCATTCCAGTGGAGCTAGTTTAGCTGGCAGTTGAGTTTTACTTTCTGGAACTGGATTTGGCACCTGTTAAACTGACTGTGGGGGAACACTTGATTCGGCTCAAAATTGGCACTTATATAATGCGTTTGCATGTAAAAATGACATAAATGCTAACATGCACCCCGCAACAAAATGACTCTGTAGTGATTTAAGCACGCAGTTTGTTAAGCTCATCGAGTTGAGTTTTAGAGAGTGGGGAAAGTTAACAGGAAGTGAGCTAGTAGGCACAATTTCATGGGGAAAATAAAATAAAGATAACATGTAATTTCGTCTTTTGTCAACTTTATATAACTCTCAGCATGAGGATATGCATATATTGTACTATATCTGATTGACTGACACAAAAAGGTACTGCACCTTTAAATCCAATCGATCGCCAGGCTGCGTGTTCAGTGTCTGGCCAGCGGGTGGCAGCACTCTTCCGTACAAATACCTCAAACTCGTGGGCTACTGCGACTGAAAGACAAATGTTTTAAGAATACACCTAAACCAAGAACATCGGCATGTACGGTAAACGCAATAGCGGTGTTTATCAATCCGTCACAAATCAACCAATTTTTCCGGTCATTTCGCACGAAGGGTAGTATATTTGTTTCCGGGTGTGCGCACTGAGGCTGCGCACAAATGCATCCACCTTCTTGCTTTCTGTTGTTACGTTCCAGCAAATTCTTTCTTCGCTGCACAACACAACAATTACAAGTAAGATACCGAACCAAAATGATCATTTCTGCAAGTGCAAAAAATATGAGCTGCGATTTTTTTTCTACATGTGCGTTTTATAATAAGCGTCGAAAAGTGAAAGCTTAATAAAATTTGGACAAACGTGCTGCATGGTTACAAATAGTTTGCTCATTTAGGGTAACGTTTTGCGTAACGTAAGGTCAAACGTGGTGACTGATCGCATGGTCTCGTGTGAACAAGGTTAAGATATAAATTGTGTGTTTTGTGGCGTAAGTTTGACAGACTGCATTTTTTTGCAGCTTAACACAGTCGTCAAAATGCAAGAAATGCGTCGGGGTCAAAGTTCATTAAGTTAACTGGTGATATGCGCACTTTATTTAAGGTAATATCAATGTCATACTTGGGTCAACCGCCATTACATTCAGATGCACATTATATCATTGAAGTTTAGGTTAAAAATGTCAAAAAGAGCAAATATTTCGTCCAGCTAACGTATTATTTTGCCATTGTTTGTCACTTATTTGACATTATGATGCATGATCTGTAATACTGTAAAATTGCTCGACAATATTTTTCCCCTAATTTTCTGGTGATGTAAGTAGAAGCAATCACCATGAGTCAGCAAATCTGGGCGTTGCTGCAATGGGCAAAATGTATATAACATTTCCTTTCTTATGTATCATTTAATAAAGTGCAACTTTTTTGTCATTGTGAATCTGAATATGATTTAAAAAATAACAAATTCGATCAATAGAATATCAAATTAATCAATTAAATGATCAATTGATTAGCAAAGTAGACATTAGTTATTAAAGGATTAGTTGTCAATTCACCTGTTAAACCTCTACCTCCAATATTTCATTAAAATGCATCATACTCACCAGAAATGATCAATAAATGTGCATTTGTGAGCAGTCAGGTTTTGCTCATTGAACTTGCCTGTAGCAAGTTTCGCTCTGAGCAACCAATTAGCGGACAGAAAAATACTGACATCTGATTCTTGGCCCTGTGAAGCGAATTTGAAATGCGATTGAGTCAAGAAACAGTCTGATTGGTAATATAATTTAAGTTCCAGGGGCTAGCGCCACTAATTGTCAAGTTCCTTGGCAAATTGGTTTGGCATGGCTTTAATCTGATTGGACCATTAAAAAAAACGTCTGATCAATTTTTTTCCTTCATTAGTCTTTCCTGAAAAATGACTTTACATTTCTTTGTGTCAACCTCACCCAGGGATGTCCAGCAAGGTCGCTGTGGTGACAGGCGGCAACAAAGGTATTGGCAAGGCTATCGTGCAGGCGCTGTGCAAGGAGTTCCAGGGTGATGTCTACCTCACCGCCAGAGACGAGTACGCCTTATCACATGCCGGACACGTGACCTCAACACCAAAAAACATTCAATCATTCTTTTTTTCTGTACTTTGATAGGGGGCGTGGAAAGGATGCCGCAGCGTCCTTGAGCAACGAGGGTTTGAAGGTCAACTTCCAGCAGTTAGACATCTGTGACATGGGCAGCATCACGAAGGCTGCTGACTTCTTTAAACAAAAGTATGGCGGCGTGGACGTGCTTGTCAATAACGCTGGCATCGCTTTTAAAGGTGACACTAATCTACAGTAACTACCGTATTTTTTAGACTAGAAGTCACAATTTTTTTGTTTTTGTTTTTTCTCATAGTTTGGCTGGTCCTGGTACTTATACTCAGGTGTGACTCATATTGCCAAATTTCCAGACTACAAAACCAGGGATAGACCGATTCTCGGCCGTGCCGACTATCTGCGCCGATATACGTTTTTTTAGACGTATTTTGACGAATTGAAGAAGTTAATTTTTTTCTGCAATTCTAAAGTACTGTACAGTCACTAGAGTGTTAAACCATTCATAGTTCAATCATCACATGTGAAACATCTGTCGTAACAGTGAGAGTGAGACAGTTCTAGAGTAGTATCTGTAAATGGTATTGGCGCGTTATTTTTTAGTGCTCGCTGATACCCGTCTTTTAATGGCGTATTGATACAACACTAGACAAGACTGGGTAAATCCATTGGCGGCTTGAAGCCCGTCAATAGACATTGATGAATAAAGGCTGCATGGTTCGAAGAAAAATAGGGGCTTATAGTTCTTAGAGTACGGTTGCCACGTGCTAAACAAAGCAGTGCTTACCTTCGTGCCTTTTTGTCATCCGTGTTTAGTGGCCGACACAACACCGTTTTCCACGCAGGCTGATGTGACGCTGAAGACCAACTACTTTGCCACACGGGATGTGCTGACCCACTTCCTGCCGCTCATCAAAGCAGGAGGTAGCAAAACGCTCACTCGCGCACACTCCTCTCACCACAGGCGGGCCACTTGACTCAAGTCAGATTTCACATTTAACTTGACTTCATCCGTTTTATTGAAATGACTCAAAAGCTCATACTCGACACGTGCAACGTCGGGGTCTTCTTTTCTAATTTCCCGCTAATTTATATGACACCATATGGAAAGCGCTTTCTCACAGCTCCAACTGTGGTGCAATGCGCTATAGAAATAACGTATTGTATTGCATTGTATTCTCAGGCCGCGTGGTGAACGTGTCGAGCTTTGTGAGCGTGCGCAGCCTGAACATGTGCGGCGAGGAGCTACAGCAGCGTTTCCGCAGCGACGACATCAGCGAAGACGAGCTGACGACGCTCATGACGCGCTTCGTAGAGCTTGCCAAGAACGGGCAGCACAAGCAAGGGGGATGGCCCGAGACAGCCTACGGAGTCTCCAAGATAGGCGTCACGGTACCACACATTGATGAACAAACAAATAAAACAATTGAACAAAAATATTTGGACCGATACAAGAATTGTATCGGTTGTTGATATAGTGTGTATTACGTCAATACGCGTCTTGACTGATGATGTTTTGTCATCCTAATTGTCTCTGCGTGTTTTTTTCAGACTCTGTCCATGATCCATGCAAGGCGTCTGTCCAAAGAGAGACCGAACGATCAGGTACAGAGCACATGGTGTCTTTTTCCAACGTCTCACGAGTGTTGTATGCAATTCTAGTGTGGTTGTGCTCAGATCCTGTTGAACGCGTGCTGTCCCGGCTGGGTGCGCACTGACATGGCGGGCCCCAAAGCCCCCAAGTCTCCAGAGGAGGGTGCCGTGACACCCGTCTTCTTGGCACTGCTCCCCGCTGGTGCTTCGGAGCCTCACGGCAAGTTTGTGTCTGACAAAACCGTCCAGACCTGGTGAAGTCCCTTATGTCGTTTTTTTTCCCGGCAAACTTTGAAATGCAAATCATTAAGCGTGCCTCTGAGTGAAATAAGAATGTCAGATTCTACCACTAATAAAGAGAAGAATGATTTTGAACTACTAATGTAACATGCATTTATGATCTAATCGAGACAGTCTGTTAAATGCACAATATTTCCAACACCTATTTGTTATTTGCCAATGTTTCACTGCTCATTCAAACTAAAAGGGAAGTCAGATAATTTGAATTGTAGTGACACTCAGTGGTCATTGTGGGTATTTTATGAAAAATAATGTGGAATTGAGCATTTCAATTTGCAACTTGAGATGTGACTTTCTATTAAATATCATTTGAAAATGACAGTTTATGTGACTACTTTGTTGTTGTTCCAAACTTGTTCTGTGACTGAGAGTTGCGACTGTAGTCTAACACACTGAAAAACCGTTTCTTCCCGAGAGCCATTTCCATGCTGAGCTATCGAACACAACTACCATTGCCTTGTAGAAGTGCGACAGTGTTTTTTATTTTATTGGATATTTATTTATTATTTAACTAGTTAATTTTTAAGAAGGGACTATGATGGACTCCCCATCTCTGCGCGTAGCTCTAGATTGCATTCACAAGTGGAGGTAAAAAAAAAAAAATCATCCCAAAGATTGCGCGTCTCAAAAAACTTGTGAATTGGGCCGCTCGTATCTCAAGGCACCGCTGTATACGATTTATGACAAATACATCCATCCATCTTCTATACCGCTTCTCCTCACTAGGGTCGCGGGGGTGCTGGAGCCTATCCCAGCTTTCTTCAGGCAGTAGGCGGGGGACACCCTAAACTGGTTGCCAGCCAATTGCAGGGCACACAGAGACGAACAACCATCCGCGCTCACACTCGCACCTAGGGGCAATTTAGAGAGTTCAATCGGCCTGCCATGCATGTTTTTGGAATGTGGGAGGAAACCGGAGTACCCGGAGGAAACCCACGCCAGCACGGGGAGAACATGCAAACTCCACACGGGATGGCCGGAGCCGAGATCAAACCCACGCCCGATGCTGTCTCTCACTGTGAGGCCATCGTGCTAACCAGTCGGCCACCGTGCCGCCCTTATGACAAATCCAATTTGCAAAATGCATTTCTTTTGCTGCAGCATGCGAGTCTTACTGTGCTTTTGCGCGGGATGACCTCTCCCCGCCCTCTCTGAAGCTCAAAAACATTCGTTTTGGCCTTTGTTTGATGGTAGTCTGATGCTAAGTTCAGCTACCATCAGTAATGTGAGCACAATCCGACATTTATCTGCCACTGAAGCTTTACCTGGTGTGATGCTACTGGTTAGCGACATGTTAGAAGAAATGAATGTCATCTAACAGATGAAAAGGGTGATGGTGTTGCCCTCTGCCAGGCTCTACAGGTGCATCAAAACAAAGACGAACGGACTGAAAAACACTTCCCGAGAGCCATCTCAATGCTGAACTCCATTGCACTAACTATTCTCTTATTTATCTAATTTATATATTTATCTGAATTATTGTTGTATTGCACTGGAGAGGGGAGCTCTCTAATCTCGTTGCACACTTGAGTACAATGACAATAAAGGGATTTCTGATTCTGATAAAAAAAAATAAAAAATACCTTTGCCTTGTAGAACTGCAACCATGTTTTTTTTTACATATTTATTTCACATCTAATTATATAATCTTTAATTGATTTGATTTATGTATTTAATTAAATTATTTATTATATTCGCACCGGAGCGGGGAACTCTCCAATCTCGAGTACAATGACAAAGGCCATTCTGATTCTGAATCTCTTGTAGGAACTTCAAAGGAGTTGTGTCATCTTGACTCTCACTTACTCCCCCGCCCTCGCAGACCTCTGGGAACCCGACCCCCGTCCCGCATGAATGCCTAACATCAGCAGAAGACACTTGACAGCAAAACAAAAGCGTCAACAAGCAGGATAAGTATTGTGCAGGACATTTATGTTTTGGAAAAGTTAACATATTACCTCAGGGTCAAACTGGATAAATTCTATTTGATATGGTACAAGTGGACGGAATATGTAAAACCGATTAGGTCTGACTTTAGCTGACGCAACGAAGGTCTGTAGTGCTCCTTACTTAGTTTTACGTCTTACATTAGTATGTGGTTTGATATGCTCCCAATCATTTTTATTTTATTTCATTATTATTATTTATCCCTTTTTGTTTGTTCTTGTTTTTTTTCCTTCTTTTTGACAACACTTCACCTTTTTTTCTCCAGTATTAGTCGGATTGTGGAATGGAAATGTTGCTCTTCAATAAAATGAAAATAATTTTTTTTTTAAATTGTGTTATTTACCATTTTATGTTGGAAACCCATTGCCAGAAATCTCTGCTCATTCGAGAATTTTTTTTGTGGAATTATTATTATTGTTAAATCAATAAATTTATAATGGATACAGTTTTGGTATTCACAAGGCGGTGGGGTCCCAATCCTCAGTGAGTATAAATATTGGAATATTTAAAATGGATAGATATCATGATAACATAAGGTGAGCTTTATTCGTCTTGCAATAGGCAAGTTTTACGATATTTTGTAATATATAGCTGTTGTATATAACAGCAATATAATTGTTGTAATGCAGTTTAGTTTTCAGATTAAATTAATTCCGCAAAATAATGTGCGCAAAAATAGTAGAGTACATTTTACTCTAAAAAGATGGTCGCAGTCTAAACAGAGTAAAATTTGAGAGTAAAATATTCAGAATAACTTTTACACCGGAAAACATTTTTGAACAAAATTTACTTGAGAACACAGAGTGACTGCCACATTTGTTGATGAGTAAACCACTGGTGTCTCCAAAAGGAGACCCCAAAGTATTTGGATTACGATTGCTTTTGGATCAGGAGAATTCCGCTCGACACCAACAACTTACTTACTATGCAAATAAAATGTACTCACAAAGTTTCCTTTTAAGGTATTCTGTCAGAGTGAAAAAAAACTTGACTCTGTGTCTTCAAGTCGATATTTTTTCCAAATGTTACTATTTGGACTGGGCCAAATCTAGTCCTTTTAGAGTCAAATGTACTCGACAAAATGTACTGCATAGGCGGTGCCCAAGATGAAAAACATTCGTTAGTTCATTCGTTTGCATGATCAGTGAGTTAGTTAGGCTTGGAACCTTAATAAGAAATCCATAACACAGTTTGAAATCCTAATTTGAAAGCCAAATCCATTTTTAGACTTAAAAACCAGATCCTTGATGACCTTGTAAATGTAGCTTTTGCGTGTGTGTGTGTGTGTGTGTGTGTGTGTGCGTGTGTGCCCCCTTGAGGTATGTAGTCAGTGTTGCGTTTGGGAAACACGAGAGATAGGAACGTCGTCGTCATTTTCCAACCTTCCAGATGTGGAAGCTCGAGAGGCGTCTTGAGAGTATGCGGGTGGTCCTCCGGGCGCCAGATGGCACTCCGTCTTTTGGCGGGGGAGAGGGCTCAGGTGGATCTTCAGGGATCTCATTGGCTGTTGCATCGCATCTCATCACGGGTCGCTCGGCACATATGTTGTGTGTGTGTGGGAGTCGGACTGCTTCAAGTCAGACTTAAAGCGCTTAGAGTATCTCGTGGTTCGAAAAATGCCATACAAGTCAAAGCTCATTTCAATCGTTGTCAGTTTTCCACCCTTTAAAAAAAATCTTGTCGGTGGGGGTTGGGGCTTTGGTGCGAACGTACGTTTTCACAAAACAATAACGTTGTCATCAATCAAACATCTTTGACAGATGACGACTTTTAAACTTTTCTTTTACATCCTGGTGTTATGAAAAAATTATGTTTCTATGTTTCCGATTGGTACAATCTCTGACAGTTTTCTGGTTTTGCTTTGGTTCAATGCTGTCATAAATCAATCACATTCATTTTTGACCCGAGCTCTCTTTCGTCACCAACCATTGTCATTATAAATACAGCTTATCTTTGCACACATTTATGGTTTTACATTATATAAATTTGCAATGAATCAATCGATGGATATGTTCCTTTTTGACTTTTAAAAAAAGTTTGGCTTCTATATGCACCCCCCCCACCCATTATAAATCAATCAGAACATTCCATGATAGATGCTACCGTTCATACACAATGTCAAAATATATGAGGCAACGTCAGAGAGGTAAACATTTTTAGGATTTTAGAGTCATAAATTATTTAAGGGGTCATAAATCGCATTCATTATTTACAGCAGCATACTTACAGTTCTTAAGTCAATTTGTTTAATTCATGCACTTTTAGTGTTATGCATATTTATAGCAACTTTGTTCTCTTTTACAATCTTACAATCTTTTGAACTTGAAAGAAAAAACTAAGCAGATTTCTTTGTTGTTGAGTTGACAAAGTTCATAAGAGATCTTTTGAGTGCAGTGAAGCCAATGTTTGTAATTGTAGGACACATTGGAAACACAAAAGTGTTTCTTTCACGTATATTGTGTGCATATGTTGAAATGACATATTTTGTCAGAACGCAAATGTGTGATTTTGGTCGATGAAACGGTGCGTCAAGTTATTTCTATCCGCAGCAAACTTCGCACAGCTTGAGTCGCGTAATTGGAGCGTGGCGGCGCCACTGAATGTCACTAAATGTCAGGAGCCTATAAATAGTCTTTCATTAGCACGGCCAACCAAGAGACGACGACGGCATCTATCCGACGCAGAACGCTGGCACAAAACGTTCACAAAATTTTTTTGCCGAGACGCCTGACACCATGAAATCGTTGCACCGGCTTCCTGCACACGTCGCATACAACAAACAGGAAGTGTCATGTCACACACAGGAAGTTGTGCATATTTAGACTGAGCTTGTCAGTGAAAACTGGGCCAACTTGGCTGGATAATCTCTTTAACACCACAGGATAACTGATCAGGAACATTTTTAGAGACATCTTAAAATCGGGCCTCTGTCGGATAATCGGGGCCTGTAAGTGGCCAGCGGAGCAGGTCACGTCATTTATGTTGCGGGCTTGGCTGCGTGCCCGAAAATGATAAAGTTTGCCACTTGCCAGAGTAGCTGTCGTGGTCGCCGGGTAGTGAGGAGGTTACCGACTTCTTTTAAAGTGCTCTTTGCCAAATCAAGTTCCTGTGTGTCTACTTGATATATTTAGCGAATAAAAAACATTTGGATTAATTTGGGGTGAAGTCCAGGGCTTGCCCAGCCGACAAACTACCTTCGAGAGAATTCAGCCAAACTATCCAAAATCAGAAGAAGGTATCCACGAGAGAGACGGATGACGCTAAATTGCTGAGATTTTTTTGACGAAATGGGCGGAGCGTGGCGACAAAGTCTGATGATAACTTTCAAGTATATAAGCAATGGAATAATGAACCCCCGATACAAGTTTCCTCAATCAATTTGGAGCAGCCATATGAATTGAATTTGAGGAGCCATTGAAGAGAGTCTTGTACTTTGACAAACTCCTACGGGAGAATTCAGCCAAATTCCCTCAAATCTAAAGCAGGGTTGAAAGACAGATGCTAAGTTTTTTTGCCGAGCAAGTCTCAAAGTTGGATGATGGTTTCCATTGCATGTAAACAAAGAGTGCGCGTCACTGTGAGGATACAACATAGAGACATTTATTTCTTGTTTTAACATCCAAACAGCCAGCCCCCACAAGGTGGCGCCGCTCGTCATTCCCGCATCGATGGAAAATAAAAAAAGAAACAATCAGACATGTGCTCCCTTCTCACCTGGTGTCCTTGTCTCCTTATGTCTTTGTGAACGCCGTAGTGACCATTGGCAACTTAAAAAAGAAAAACAGCGGAGGAGCGCACGCGCATGCACACGCACGCACGCACCCACACACACGCACACGCACACGCACACACGCACGCAGGCATACACGTACGTACTGGGATTCTTGGCTGACAAGTCGTCATCACCTTCACCATCATGGCGTCGGCGAGCACAAGGCGATCGTGATGGCGTTGGTCATACAAAACGAAGGGGAAGAAGAAGAAACAAAAAGACGAACATAATTCCTGTCGTTGTTCTTCAACTTGGTCACTTTTTGAATTCCATATATTTATACCCATATATTTTATTTGTATATATTCATATATTCTTTGTACAGCGAAAACCACCGTGGAGCAACGGGCTATTTGTTTTTTTTTTGTTGTCATGTTCCAGAAATAAAGTGATTTTTTTCTTTTTCATCTTCACGGAGGCCATTTTGTGTGCGTCCAGGATTGCATGGTGATTTTTCTTTTATCCAATGAGAGCGTCGTTTGTTGTCCGTTTATTGGTCCGGCTCTCTCAGTAACTGCGTGTGCGTGGCCTTACTGGCTGCGCCCACGTGAAGGTTGAGGAAGCAAACAGTTTCTCTCGCTTGTGCCGCCACCGGGCCGCCCCACCCTCCCTCTAGCCGCCTGCGCGCCAAGGCCCGGAGGTTCTCCTGCGCTTCATGCAGCAGCTGCCGCGCCGCTTCCTGCTCTTCGTCTTCTCGCCGCCGCCGCCACGACGCTGTGGAGTGATCGTCTGCGTTTTTCTGGTGGGATGTGGCGACGTTTGATGACATCACTGTGGTTTGCATACAAGAAACCTCGTCGTCGTGGTGACCCAGGACGGACGGGACGATGGAAACGGAGGCCGAGCGCTGGGTTGGGCTCTGCAGCCTGCAGGGGCCGCCGTCTGTTTGCAAGAGCGCATTGACGTCAGATTGCGTATTTACTGGCACCTTAGGTCTGGGTTCAGGCCGGCGAGGCTCGTCTTGATGGACGCAACTGGAGAGGAAACAAGAAAAGATCAATCAGTTAAACCAAGTGACACCTGGGCGAAAGCCTTCAAACTCCTTGTGGTGAGGAGCGAGGACTGAGAAGTGACAAAGAACAAAGATCAAGCAATGAGACGTGAAAGAGGAAGGATCTAGTATTGAATATCAAGGCTTGCATATCGAAAGAGAGATTATGACGGAGTGAAAATTGAGGAGTAAAGATCAAAGATTGAGGAGATTGGGATGGTGCACATAAGTACAAGTGAAGATCGAAAAACAGAGATGCGGGATCGCTGGAGTCAGGCGTGAGGAACAAATATTGCAGACCAAGGAGCAAAAGAGAAGAGAAAGGTCAGCACTAATTTTAAATCAAAGCTTCGAGGTCCTCTCATTATTGTTAATTTTTTTTCCTGTTGGTCAATCCGTCAGTTGTCACGGTTTTCTCTCTTTTTTTTTTTTTCTTTTCCTTTTTGTATTGTTGTTGTCATGTTACGCCTAAAGTAGCCGTTGGCTAATTCGGCCATATTTACATATCAATGTCCATTTATGTGCACTGCCCGTCTTAAATAAATAGTAATGATTGAGGAGGATGATCGAGCAGTGAGAATTAAAGAGTAAAGATGGAGGGGGCAAAGGTGTCGGATCAAGGAATGAGGGTCGACTTTGAAAGGGGGGAGCTCGGGGACAGGAAATAAAAAAAAAAATCAGAGGAGAAAGGAGAGAGAATTGTGGATAAAGGAATGAGCATAGAGGTTCAAAGACTGACGAGTCATGAACAAGAAGTAAATATCGAGGACGGAGAGCCCGGAGTAAAAATCGAGGCTCAAGGAGCATTTCTTAACTCATTCTTTGCCAACCCAGGTAAAGTGAATGTCATTTTTGCCTTCTATATCCGTCACTGGCAGTGAATGAGTTTTAGGTTTCGAGGATACTATACTGTCATGGCGGTGACGATCACAGAGCAAGGCTCGTGACACAAAAAAACTCGCAACGTGAGAATCGGGGAGCAAAGTTTGAGGAATGGGGATCGTGGAGGGAGTATCAGATACATATTATCAAGGAGTAATGGTCGAGGAGCAATTGTTCAGGATCAAGGAGCAAAAATTGCACGTTGGTATTTTAGAGAAAAGATTGAAAATCGAGGAGTGTGTTGAGACAATCTTATCGAGGCGCAAGGATTAAGGAGTTGTCAAAGTGCAAGAGTTCAGGATCAAGGAGCAAGCATCGGCGTATTGAAAAAAACATGTCTATAAAATAAAGCCTATCAGCCGACCAAAATGTGAGTTTTTTTCATGTTCCCAAATTGCAGCTTTTGCGATTTTAATATGACATTGTACAACACTGTGACATCGATTTCAATACGATTAATACAAATCGCGAGGATTGCATATTGACGAGGTCACATTTTAAGGTCCGGCGGTCAAGTGACAGAAATGAACTCCGAGTCACCTTCCTGTGATTGGCAGTTTCTCCATCTCTGCGAAACATTTGCACAATCCTGCCGTGTCCAAACACGCGCGGTCGCCTCGTCTCGCATCCTCGCTGCTCGTTGACGCTCAAAATAAAACCTCATGGGTTTTTATCATCCGTCGGTGCGGAGATTGCGAGGCGCCCCTGTGGAGATGCCGCACCCGATAAGGGAGGACGTTGCGAGGAGGAAAAGGCTAATTCCCGAGATAATGTCGGCTGACAAATCCCGTCTGATGCCGGCAAGCGCAATCAGATGGAAAGTGTGTGTGACGTTCACATACACTGGACGAGGACGAGTGCTCGTGGAGAGAGGAGAGGTACCGCGTGACGGACGGCGTGTCAAGACGCAGAGGCGCCCGGTCGGATACGACGTGTCTCTCGGAAAGCTCAATACAAACACACACACGCACACGCACACCCCCCGACTGACAGACAAACACACACACACACCCCGACACACGCATACTGCACTGCAAATGCCAGCAAAGAGTTGTTTTGCCATTAGACAACGGTATGTACGGACTAAACGAAGCTCCTCCCTTCACTTTATCATAGTTGCTTGGCATCCAAATGAGTTAAGGGGTTCACGCTAAGTAAATTAGAGGTGCACTAGGACGTTTCCTCACGCATGTGGTGCTTCAGCCTCCCTCTCAGTAAGCTCCGCCTCTCTGAGGTGCTGATAGGCCGGACCAAAAGGCTTGGGGTGTCCTCCTCTAGGAATGGGCGCAGTCCTGTGAATGGCCGACCAATGAGCAGCCATACTTCTCTGCTCCGCTCTGAGCCACAAAAATAAAATGATAATGTTAGTTACTTCATCGGAAAACCCAGCAATGTATTTTTGTGCAAGTGTGTTTGCGTGTGTGTGCGTGTGCGTGTGTGTGTACGCACGTGAGCTTCAGAGTGCTTCTGGACAGCGTGAAGCCGGACTCACGCATGTCACCGTGACGACATGCAGGAGGACGTTTACAATACTGCTGGGAGAAAACAAGAAAAAGAAGAAGCAGAAGAAGATTTCATCATCATCATCATCATCGTGATCCGCACAAAGAAGAAGATTGGAAGAGCTGGAAGAAGCGCATAAAGCAAATGCAAAGAGCAACCAAAAGAGGAAGAGGATGAACAAAAACAATGACGATGATGCGAGTAGGTAACCTGGTGCATTTTCATGTCGGCTTTGCCGATTCTGGTCTTGGAGTCCAAGACGTTGTTGACGTTTGTCGTGTAGTTCTTCACACTTTGACTTTCCTTCAGGTGAGCTTGAAGCTTCTGCCTACAAAAACACACACATGCGTGATAGGAAAATTATCAAACATACAAATATAATAATTGACCTACAGTAGAGACAGACACAAAACACACACACACAGTATTGCATGCAGATGGATAAGATTGAGGACGGTCCATCCTGTTGACTGACTTGTTTCGGCAGTATAGGGCGACACAAAGCACTCCCAGGAGGCCGATCGCCATGGCGATGGACGTGATGGACAGTAGTTGTCTCTGGTACACTTCTTTGCTCTCTGCACAAAAAAACCCCAAAAAACAAAACACATATTGATTACCACACACAGACGCAAACAAAAAAAAACCCAACAACAACAGTACATTTACACTTTAGAGGAAAATAACACAACCAAGTGTCACGTAACAGTAGGGGAGCACCAAATTTGACATAAACAACGTGTGTGTGTGCACACTGGTGACGTTTGGTTGAATTTGAAGGAGGTGGGAGCGTGATTTTTGAGGACAAAGAGAAAACCTGTGAATCAAGGGAAGCCAAATGGAGACGTAAGCGTGTGCAAAGGGAGAGGAGGTAAATGGTGACGAGAAGTGGACCTGGGGGGAGTTCAATGCCCCAAATTTATAGGCAATGAAAAGATGAGAATTTATTCTCATGTTTCAATTTGAAGAAAAATACTCGATGCAAATCAGTTTATTTCAATATGATTAAAACTTATTTAACATCATTATAATGAATTCAGTAATAGTGACGGAATCAATTCATAATTCTACCTTTTTTTTTGTTTTACATGTATTTTTTACAAAAAGTCAATTAACCAATTATCAATGAGATTAAAGAATGGAAAAAAACCCCAGGAAGAAACAGATTTAAATTCAACAATTTCACACACGCACACACATGCACAAATGAGGATTTTGCACTAGCAGTTCCGCCTCCTTCCTGTGCTGACCATTTCCATGGCAACTGCAGCACATCTGCATTGGATTGAACATGTCTCACTCATAAACACGCACACAAGCACATCGCTTGAACAACGATTGCACAAGAGGTGATCTTACCCATGAACTCGATGCCCAGGTGGTCTGTTTACGTGTGGCGAGTGGCGGGCAAAAAGGCGGACAGCAAGCAAGGACGGAAGGAAGGAAGAAAGGAAGGAGGCAGATAAGACAGACACAGAGAGAGAGAGAGAGAGGATGTTAGCATTAGCAGTGCACAACTGTTGCTGTTGTACAACAAAACATTTTATTTTGACAGTCTCATATCTCTCATGTCAAGTCTTGTTTTCTGTGAGAAGACTAAGTTTGGCATTTTGAGGAGAATGAAATATTTATTATTTTGAAACTCGAGTTTCTTATGAGAAGACGGTCTGTTGCTTAGACCAACGCAAAGCTAATTTCTTTATTTTTAAAATTTATTTAAGTCTTGTACCCATAAAGACGGAGATAACGACAACGCGGTCGCTTTCATGTGAAAATCCATGTGTTCCCTGAGGAAGAAAATGTCTCTTTTTTTTTTTTCAGGTTGCACTGGCGCGGCTGCCCGACAAAAGCAATAAACGGCGTGTGGGAATAGAATGTGTCCATTTTCCGCCGAATACCGGTCTTTCATCTTGCGTCCGACATATTCATTTAGTCAGCGCCTAGCCGACCTTGACGGACGACGGCGTTGATCTTGGGGTCAGAAACTCAATTTCCAAGTCGACGCTGAAGATGTCGGCGCATCCATTAGGAAAGTACAAGATGGACGCCGCGTGGACCTTCTGTGCTCAAAATGGGCGCCCCTGCTGGGGGACAGTCTGTATATTGGCTATCTTGAAGAACAAGGACAAGAGCAAGCACTTCTGTTGAAGTTGAACATTAGTACAGCCTACATCACGGCCTACAAAGCATTGCCTTCATCCCCCAGCAGCCAAGTCACAACCTGAGCAACAGCCAATAGAATTTAGTCATAGGTCTATAAGTCTCATGGCGTGAATTTCAAAAACTAATTTTTTTCATTTTCAATTTCTTCGTTTAGTCGTTCCTTTCTTCTTGTCCTTCATTTATTGCAATGCAGTCCAAGTTGTTTGAGTGCATTCCCCATTCGAGTTCTTCCCTTTTCTTGTGTAGCATCTCTCTCTCTCTCGTGAGAAGAGAGAGAGAAAAAAAAAGTGTGGCTGACAGCTGGAGCGCAAACAATCGTTCACGGGCTCTCAAAGCGTGAAGTCGGCAAGATGCAAATGAAAAAGAGTTGAAAAGAAAACGCATTTCCAGGCCGAGTCTTTACATCGGCGCCGCCAACTCTTACCTCCGTTTAACTGCAACCACGCTTCACTTCCTGCCGGCCGCTCGGCGTGGCGGCAGAGTGATTCCAAATAACATAAAAGTGCTTTCGGGTGGCTTTTATATATATCTTATATATATATATATATATATATATATATATATATTTTTTAGCTTTGGCCTGAGTCTCATCGGTCAGATTATCCAAGAGACTTTTGTGACCACTTCAGGAGAATCAGTTAGTGTGTTTTTGTCTATTTTGGGGGCCTTGAAGTGAACCAGAGCAAACTTGTGTGCTCAAGGACCATGTTTGAAATTTAAACAGGACGGTCGGGCCAGCTCTTGAGATGCGTAAAATAGCGCAAATTTCCTTGCGAAAAGAAAAATAAAAACATTCAAACTGGCGGTGAACATCTGGAGAACCTTCGGCAGACGTTTGCAACCTTGAACGAACCCTGACGAGAAGGCAATTTACTACCTTTGCAAACACTGGCAAATGTTGGCCCCTCAAAGGGATGCGGGCTTTAGCAAATCTGTCTCGATGATCTGAAGTTCAGTCCGGGCTATGCCCTTCTTGTTTGGAGTCTGTTATCTCACAGTAGGAAGTAATGACGACCCCCTTCCCTATATGTTAGCAATGAGAAAAAAAGTAAAGAAAAAAAAATCCTTCTTTGTTGCTGGGTGTAAAAGGGGCTTTTTGTTTCTTGACGTTTGCTGGAAGTGCCATGGCACATGGGGGAAAAAGTCAAAGATGATGAATGAACAGTCGAGAAGAAAAAATGGCTTTAGTGATTCAAATGTTTCGGTCGTTAGCGGCAGACGCAAACTTTTGATGCTCGACCGGTTCTTTTTGCCTGTGTATTTTCTGTGAAAAGTAAATATCCGAGTCAGCAGCTAAGTGCTGAATTACGCTGAATTAACTCCCACTCCGCAGAGACCAATGAACTGTTCTTGCACCTGATGGCAAGTCGCTAAGTGTTAGCTGACAAGTTGGACAGGATGTGCAGTCGGGGGAGGGATGGGAGAGGTTTGGGGTGGTTTCAGGGGAGATCAAGATGCATGTTCTGTTGTGATCAGGGGGAAGACTGAGACGAGGCAATGCTGAGCTGCAAAAAGCGGCCTTACAAAAATAAATATTCTGGGTAAAATTGACAAATAAAACAAGGACTGTGTAACTTTATTTTAGCAAGTTGTCTGTCAATAGAATTGTCAAATTGGACTTGGCAAGATCAACCAAGCTGCCCTTTCAAAACCCTTCAAACTAATGCATTGATACTACTTATATTGACAATTACAGTTACATACAATTTTGGCAGTTCTTATTTCAAAGATAAATTTACTCAAACAAGAATTAAGTTTCAATAATGAGTTACAAACACTGAAATGTCTTGTCAGACTAAGAAGAAGTTTATTTTGCCTTGGTTTAACTATTAAAAGTCCCTGTAAAGTGAAAATGAAGAAAACAAACATGCCTACTAAATTTGACACGGCGCAGCAAAACATGTTAAGAACCACCCATCCACCCTAAGCCGCTTCTCGTCACGAATGTTGCTGGAGCCTAACTGTCTCCGGGGAGTAGGCGGGGTACACCCTGAACTTGTCGCCAGCCAATCGCAGGGCACACAAACACAAACAACCACTCACAATCACTCCTAGGGACAATTTAGTGCCCAATCAACCTACGATGCATGATTTTGGAATGCGGGAGGAAAGCGGAGTACCCGGAGGAAACCCACGCAGGCACGGGGAGAACATGCAAACTCCACACAGGAAGGCCGGCGCCAGAATCGAACCCTCCTCCTCTGCACTGTGAGGCGGACGTGCCAACCAGTCATCCACCGTGCCTCCCATGTTGTGAACAACCCTGACAGATTTGACCGATTAAACAAATTGTCAAGCATATAAAATAATCGAAGAAGGGCATTCTGTCCCAGGGTGGAAGAGATCCGGCGTAACAACAGAAGCACTGGTCCACAGGCTGGCTGTCACGTCAGGCTTAGTTTTATTTTTATTTTTAATTTTTTAACGCTTTCTCAACGTTCAACAACGAGGCGCTTTAAAGCAGCGACGGCAGCAGACAATCAGAAGAGAAGATGCATTTTCAGGGTGTTGGCAATGCTAGCGAGCTAACAATTGTACCAGATAACCATTAATGAGAACAAAGGTGCTCAAATTCTTAAATAGTGGGGGAGGAGTGACTCATGCACGATCTGATATAAAATTCCGGAAACTTGAAATGGTGATAAACAATTTCACGCTTTATTTACTCAGTACAGTGCGGGGATTATGCTCCAGACCATGCCCGCAATAGACCAAATCTGCAAAGTAGCGACCAAGTACAAATATTTCTGGTATTATATCGATATATGCTGTCGTATGGCGAGCATACGCAGGTGCAGGTATTCTTTCTGTCCACCTGGGGTCGTCCGTCCACACATTCTGCACGATAGAAACGATTTTCATGATTGTGTTGTGCCAAGCAATTAATAAATAAATAAATAAATAAAACACAATACGCGGATCAAGTCAATTGTGATATAGCGAGAGGTGGCTGTTCTACATAGTTCTCAGCCTTTGCGTATACTTATAGCAATCATCTTCAAATACGTAGAATGTATTCTGCAAGAAATGACTCAATTCACTTTACAGGGTCTTTAATGTTGGGTTTGATTTTTGGTTTTGCAATGCGCATTGACACCACGTTCCAGACTCACAAAAAAGTAACTTGGCATGTTAAAGAGTTTAGATGAGTTGCAAGCACAAGAGTCAGGTGGCAAGGGTTGCTGAGTGGGAGTGTGTGTGTGCGTGTGCGTTGATGGGGTGAGGCAGGGTGAGGGGAGGGAAGCTTTGCACTTACCCACTTTTTGCGGTGAAAAGCAGACAAAACAACAAATGTGAGGAGAGAAAAGCAAAGAAAGAATGAAAACGGTCTCGTGTCGGGCTGCTATAGTCTGCTAATGCTAAATGAGATCAAAGACATGGTACTGCCGATCAGGTCATTTTTGCAGGATGGATAGACATTATCTTGGGGAATTAAAAATAAGCTAAGAACGCACTACAGCTCAATAATATCAATGTCGCTTTCGTCAAAATCCATATTGCTGTGATGGCATGCTTTTCCAAAACGGTGCAGCCCTAGCAGTGACGCTGCAGTTGCGTTACATGGCTTGTTGCACGAGCTCTAAAAGTTACGACAGACTCGCATGTGCCTCGGTCTGCTTTGTCATTGGAAAGCTGAGTCCGCCGTGGCGCAAAGCGGAAGGAAGAAAGCGAGCATGACAGAGGGCGTCTGCTGGAATGAAAACTGACGCTTGAGCTGAGCACGTATTTGACGGTGACCGCTCGTTCTGGTTTTACTGTCTCCGCAGACCCGTTACGGTACGCGTTTGGTGAATTTGCTATGTGATATTTTGCAAGCAACCTTGTATTCAGTCTCATTTTGACTCCAATATTTCCACAGGCGTCAGGCGCCGCTGCTTGCTTCCTCACAGCGACGCATCCGAGTCGTGAATGCCGCGAGACGCGATTGCCGATTAGTCTGCAAAGGTTGAATCAAGGCAAGTGGACTGTTTTTGTTTCTTGAAGCTTTCTCATCTTGAATCCAAAAGGCTTCATCAGTTTAAAATGTTAGCTGTTGCCTGTTCAGGCAAAGGATCTGCGGCACAGCGTCTCTTTTAAGAACAACAACGCCCAAATTGGAGCGAGGGAGTGGGAATGGTTGTTGGAACGAGGTGTAAAAGACCTGGAAGTAAAGCTAGAAAAAAATGACGTCACTAAAAAGAGGAGGCGTTTGAAAGCATGACCTGTGGCCTGCCTAGAACAACGTCCTAACATCTCTATTCGTAAAGCTGGCCTCATTCAACGGGAAGAGTGGCCCTAACCCGAGCTGTTTTGACACGAGACGAGTGAATGACCGATTGAGTCACAGGACGTTCCTTTTTACGAGCCACACCGGGCACAAACAACAACCTACTTACGATCACTGCCACTGAGTCGAAATTTTGACCCGAAGAAGCCTTTTGGATTCAAAGTGAGTTGCCTTGATTCAACCTTAGCGGGTGACAATCACCTTGGGTGACTGACAATCGACACAGACAGATTAGTGGTGATAATTTCAACGCAATTGGTGAAATTGATATTCCACAGCTATTAGCGCCTGTATATGGTCATCCAAAAGTGCACAATTCTGGGGTGTTCAAAATGTGCCAATAGCGTATTATATTTCATTTCAATCTTTTCACTTGCTCTAAAGACAAACGCCAACTAACTGTGAACACTACATATTGTTTTCTTGCTTTCTTACAGAGATACCATCCTACCAAAAATGTCATGCAAGTAATAAAGCAGCAAAAGTCGTCCCTGAAGCGCACTCTAAAGAAAACTAAAACCAGGGAGTTTTGACTTGCATGGGAATAGTTTATTAAAAAAAAGGCATTCAAAGGTTGAGGAATGAACCCACAACCATCTGGTGGGGGAAGCATTTTTTTTTTTGTCCGTTCACGTTTTTCTGTGTTTCTGTTTTTGTTGAAGTCAAGTGCTGACGACAACAGATGAGGTGAGGCGCTGATTTTGGTCTGTGACATGAAATGGTGCTTTTGCCTCATGTGCAAAGCGGCTTACTTGGATCAGACAGGATGGAGTCGGTTTTGGGCAGGAACTGATCACAGCGGATTCCCTGGTAGCCTTCTCGACACCTGGTGAGGGGAGGAAAGAGGTGACATCAACACGTTGGATAGACAAACGCAGTGCGGCACGGCACGGCCCGGCGAGTCAACGCATCCCATTTGCAACAAGTTGTAGTGAGGAAGATTCTGGATTGTGGAGGAGCGGGGGGGGGGGGACAAGATAAAGAGGGCTGAATAGGAGATCAAGGAGGAAAAAGAGGAGGACCAAAGGGGAGGAAGAGGAGAAGGAGGAAAAATAGAGAAAGGAGGATGGGGAAGAAAAAGGTGGGAGGAACAGACGGAAGAAGAGGAGGAGAAGAACGTGTTAACGCGGAGTTGAAGGAGGAAAGGAGAGCAGGAGGAAGGGGAAGGGGTTACAAGACGACAAGGTGAAGGAGGAAAGGGGCATGGGAAGAAAAAAGGAGGGCTAGGAAGAGAAAAGGGAGGAGGAGAAAGAAGGGAAGGAAATCAGTTTGGTGAAAGAGGCCACATAGAGAAGCGAGAAGAAAAAGAGAAGGTGAATGGGGAAGAGAGAGATGGATGACGCAGGGGGAAGGAGGAACAGAATGATGCGAAAAGAGAAAGAGGAGGATCAAATTTAGAAAAACAAAAAAGGAGGAAGAAGAAGAAGAGGAGGAGAAGAGGAAAGGCAGGAGGAGGAGGAGGAAGGATGTGAGCGAGGATGGAAAAAAGGAGGAGGAAAAGAAAGAGAGCAATGAGGAGGAAGAGGAAATAAGGAGGAGAACAAATCACAGAAGAAGATGAGGAAGCAAGTAGGAGGAGGAGAATACTGCCTCCTTGCTCTGGGAAGCAATGTTTTGCTTCATCAACAAATGAAAAGTTGTTTTCTTCTCCATTCCCTCGGCAGGAATTGCCCGCATGCAAGCACGTCAACATCACTCTGGCTGCAGCCAGCCAAGACTTTTACAATCAATTCTTCGGTTCGTTATTCCATTGAGTAATCGCACTGAAAAGTGTGCTGGCAGAGGAGCACAAATGCTAATGCTGCTAATGCTGCTAATGCTAACGTCGTTAAGCACTGACGACGCTGAAAGCAAAGATTGCTCAAGAACTCGAAAAGAAAGTCACCCCGAAATAAGCAAATAAGTCTGTCACTATGGAATCTTTTTTTTTTTTTTTGCGCAGCCCTTCAACAATGGAATTCCACGTGTACACGTGCACAAAACACACCAGTCAATTCATTTGGTGCCATTAGAATCATGTGATTTCCAGTCAAATGGTTTTTTTCTTCTTGAGTTTCTTTCTTGCTGAGAGGGAACATTGAAAAATTTCTCACGC
This sequence comes from Idiotropiscis lumnitzeri, assembly GCF_059441095.1. NCBI lineage: Eukaryota > Metazoa > Chordata > Actinopteri > Syngnathiformes > Syngnathidae > Idiotropiscis > Idiotropiscis lumnitzeri. The sequence goes on from NC_142399.1 coordinate 12,408,371, forward strand.
CTCGCTAACATGCTCATTGTCATGCATGCGCACATACTGTACATACTTCAGGTACGCATAATGTCTCCTGTAAGACAGGCAGCACGCATTCATGTGTGCGAATATTTTCTGGTGATAAGCCCAAAAGTGAAAGATGGATTGTGTACGCTGACATGAAGCTTTTACATGCAGCAAGCTTTGATTTTGTCAGTCAGTCAAACCTCGGCTGACCAATAAAATGCCTTGCGTGACTGACTGGGACATTTTGTGCCAAATCACCCCCCAAATAATTCGGGACATTTTTACTAAGCACATTTGGTTGATAACTTGCCATATTCGTTGATAGTGATGCCACAACACTAATTCTCAAATTTGAGGTCAATCGGAGCAAGGGTTCGGGAGATATGGCCCACTGAACTTGGCAAAAAGGGGCGTGGTCACCTTCCTTAACCCTTCAGAACCGAGTGCACTCTAAAAAAGGATTGGTTAAAAAACAACGACCAATCTAGTTGGTTAAGATTATTTAGGTTAGATTAACCAACAGATTGGTCAGTCAATGACCAATCCGGTGGATTATAAGCATACCAAATATATTGGTTATCCAAACAACCAATGAAATTGGTTACAGAAAGGACACTTCACGAGCCCAACCGTTTTGCTGCATAGTGTGTAGTGTGCGGCCGATATAGACCTACTGAACAAGTATATATTAATTCACAATTAATTTATTTATGTTAATTAAAATTAGATGATCTCTATGAATCAACAAGAAATATAACATTAAATAATCAACACTATAGTCATAATATATATATATATATATATATATATCAGTCATTTTTTTGTATTGTGAACTTATTCATTATTATATAATATTTGCATTCAGCAAAACTGAACTGAGTCACTGATGGTGTAGTGGTACACTCGCCTGAGGTGTGTGCGGGCAGCGTGGGTTCAGAGTCCACTCAGTGACGGTGTCAATGTCTGCCCTGTGACTGGCTGGCGACCAGTTCAGGGTGTAGTGCGCCTTTCGCCCGTAGTCAGCTGGGATAGGCTCCAGCACCCTCCCGCGACCCTGTACAGGATAAGCGGTGTGGATAATGACCTTCGACCAATCCTTTTATAGGGTGTGGGTCAATCTTCACAAAACAGTTCGGTTGGAAATGGAATCCAACACGGATTTCAAATCGGAAATCATTTAGAACAGTGGTCCCCAACCACGAGCCTGCGGGCCACTTTGGACTGGCCGGCCGCACAGATGAAAAAAAAAAAATGGAGGGAGTCCGCGCAAGAGCACCGTGCGCATCACAGATTTCTGACTTTGGAGCGGTCAAATTGTTTCGAGCGAGTTCTCAGCTGCTCCGCTGAACTGGGTGGACTTGCTAAATAAAACATGTTGGCCAACGTGGGCGTCTGTCTCGCAAGGCTTTCAAGAGAGCAAAGAGCATCATTAATTATTCACATGCGCTCACAAAATTCAACCCAAAAAGAACATTTATATATTTTTATATTTATATATATATATATATATATATATATATATATATATATATATATATATATATATATATATATATATATATATATATATATATATATATATATATACACACACACTATAATGAATGGCAAATATATATATAGCAACAACTGTATAAAACTTTTGCTAATTGGTTACGGGGATTTCATCCTCTGGGCTGAGTGGATCAGTCGTGATCATGCGAGAACGTGCATCGTGTGCACAAAGAAAGATGTGTGCAATTTCATTTTTCAACTGCAGTTGGCAGTGAAGATTTGAAACTCAAAATGCTGCGGCATGACGCTTCAATTATATCACATTTTGAAAAGGCAAAAAGGTTATTATAGTTGCAACAAAATAAAACAAACTTTTTTTCAAGTATAAATGTCAATTAGTTTATTTCAGTACAAAATAACAACTTCATAACGTTTTAAATTTTAAAATACATTGTATTTTTTTCACCAAAATATTATCTTGTCTTTTCAAATAAAACTAATAAAAACTCACTTTAGGTTTATTGAACACGTGACATCTTACACACTTATTCTATTTTTTTTTTGCAACAGGAAATTTTAAAAACTAAATTATTGAAAAGGTCATATCCCGCCCCCACTACACGTTTAAATAAAACTAACAAAATAAAATTGCAATTCGTATTATTTTACAACACATATTAATGCTTTCTAACACACGTGTCATCCTCAATTACATTAGCATTTGCAATCACGGGACGATTATTTTAGGTACACCATGTCATCTCATCAAATATGAGAGTTGTACGAAACGTACAAAAAAAATGTTGCTGACTTGATTTTGTCAAAATATGTTCACGAATGCAATTTGAAAGCAGAAAGAGTAAAAAACAAAACAAAAAAAAAGCAGTTTGTCAAGTAGAAAACAAAACTTTTCCAAGAGGGAGACAAAGTTTTAAAATTTTTTTTTTTTTATCTTCATCCTCAAGTGCCACTGACATGCTAGCAAGCGGCTAAAAGTCTGCATGAAAATATGCTGCATATGAATTATGAATGACAGCTGGGAAGACATTTTCGCCTGCAAGGAAAAATGACGGATTTGACTGAAGGCGACGGCGGCACACTTGAGGAAAAACAGCAAAACACATTTCATTCATTCATTTCTTCATTCATTGCATTTCCCAAAAAAGCAACCATGGCGTCTTTCAGTCATGATCTCTCCATAAATACATATATATATTAGTGCTGTCAAGGAATTAAATGTTATTAACTAATTCCTTGAAAAAACTCTGTAATTAATTGCAATTAATTATTTTTTTTGTACAACTATTTTTGTTTCTCTCTCTCTCTCTCTATATATATATATACATATATATATATATATGTATATATATATATACATATATATATATTAGTGCTGTCAAGTGATTTTTTTAACTAATTAATCACAAAAGATTTCATGATTAATCGCGATTAATCATATTTTTCAACTAAAATTTTTTGAGAAGCTTGTAACAGATATTTACTTGAATAGTATCTTGGAATTGATGCAAAATCACAAAATATGAAGTATATTTAATTCAAAAACATTTCTCAAAACTACCCACAAGCGCCAAACTCCAGCAGAGTTGGTTTGCGAGGCCCAGTGGTAACTTGAACACGGTGTTTTGTTCTGAGACTTGCTAAAGATTTACAGCAAATATGGTGCTATATTAGCAAAGTATGCAAATTAGTTTTGAAATAAATCAAACTGAGTTAATTGAGTTAAAATATTTAACTGAGTTAAAATTTTTTGGCTTAATCACCTGAGTTAACGCTTTAATTTTGACAGCCCTAATATATATATATATATATATATATATATATATATATATGTATATATATAAATATATATGTATTCACACATGCACACACATAAAAAAATTCTATAATTTTTTTCCAGACATATAAGATTTTTTTCTGCAACATTTTTTTAAGTCATTTTCAAGAAAGCTGCCTTTCCTGTTACGCGTGTGCCATCAATCATCTGTCAAGGTTGTGCGTGATGACGTCCGCTCTTCAACGCGCGTGCGCGTGCACGTTTCATATGACGTCTTTGACATTGAGTCAAACAAACCAACGCTCTTCCTGGCGCTTGGATGTCCTCTCTGGCCTCCATTCGTTATTATTTTCTCTCCCCTTCAATGCAATTATTTGTGGCATCGACAGGGGCGATCCCTCCCGCCCCGCTTTTATATTGTTTCATCTTCTTTTGCTTTTGTCCCCACGGGGCAATTAAAGGCGGCTGCCCCCTCCGTGCTGTCTCCATAGCGATCGCTGTACTTAAAGTATGTGTGGGAGTTATAGTGGGACACGCACGATTGCTGGCTAAGATGCGGGTGGCCGATGTGCAGCCCGTCTGTGAATTTGTACCTGAGCAGTGATTGAAAATGGCATTACTGTAATTACATTTTAGTGAGTCCGATATCAACTTGTCAGTTAAGATTGGGGCACACCACTTGGTTTACCAATCATATAATGGGATCAATTGGATTGTCTGCCGAGAAGATGTTACAGGGCGGGACGGCGCCTAGTGGTTGTAACGTCTGACTCGCAGTCGAGAGGTGTTCGGGTGAATGTTGTTCAGAGAGTGATTAGATGATTAGACCTGACAAGAGGTTACGGGCTTGAGTATCCTGCGAATGTCCATTGACGTGAATGGATATACTTTTTTCACTTTTGTTGAGTTTTGGATTTGGAGCCAACGAGTAACATGAGTGGATGTTTTCAATGAGTGACAAAATGTTGAAGGCGACGTGAATGGCTGCGAATATGGAGGCCAAACTTTTTCAGATTTATCATTGGGCCACCTGATGCAGCGTTCAGGACACAAAGCTGCTCCACAGTCAAGTTAGAAAGCCATTCAGTGGAACATAAACCTCTGCCAAGGCCAGTGTTCACTCAAGCACACACACACACACACACAAAAAAAATGATGAATGACCACCTACCAGATTTCATGTTCATAATCAAACTTAATTTGTGGACTGTTTTGAAACAACAACAGCCATAACAACAAACCAAAAAAAACATCGGACAGGGTGCTAAGATTTTTAGTGGGTCTACTAAATCAGATTGGCTCTGGGGCTTAATTTAAAAAAATATGTATTGATGGGGTTGTCTTTCCTTACAATGCCAGCTTCAACCCATAATACAGACTTCCTGTGTTCTTTCAGACATGGCTTCTCGACACCTTTTTGTGGATCTACTTGTGACATTTTCTGTTGTTATACCTAACTGGCTTAGGTGAAGGAATAAAAAAATACAGCAGACTTCCCTTTCTTGAGACTTTGTTGTGGGTCTACTATAATAAATGGGCATACTTAATTTAATGTCGCAAAGTCAAACTGGCTTTGGGAGCCGAAGTTTCAAAAATATTCTAGGACTACTTCATTATGGAGGACCTATTTGAAAATGCTAAAATTCATCTAAAATCGCTGCTCCCAGCCAAAATGGCAGACTTCCTGAGCCTTTTTCGGCACAGATTTTTTAGACTTTTTTTTTTTTTTTTTGTGAATGTACTCATGATAGACGTGCACCAAATTTCATGTTGCAAAGTAAAACTGGCTTGCGCTCGATGCGAGGTCAACCAAGTATTCAAATGAGCTACGGCTGTATTAAAATGAGGACCCGGATGATGTAACACGGACAGGCGCTCCATTGAGATCAGCGATGACATCATCGCCACCGTTGATACGACCGCTCGGAGCTTCTGTGCTGAAAATCCCACAATGCACTGCAGTAAGCCTCCAACATTTGTTTTTATTTTTAAATCTCATCATAAGAGCACACATGCACTCACACAAACTTCAAAGATGGAAACACATGCTGCCATGTGTGTGTGAATGTGCAAGTGAGTCCCTGCGTGTGTATGCATGGTTTTGTGGCAATTTGTGTACGTGTGTCAGGGTGTGTGTGTGTGCCTGAGAGTTTGTGTGTTAACCTCTGTGTTTGTGTGGCTGTGTGTGTCAACTTGTGTGCTATTCGGAATAAGAGTCGCGCGCGACCGATGTTTGGCAGTTTGTCCGTTTGCTTGTCCGTGTCTTATTAAGTGTCTGTTTGTGTGCTAGCAAGTGTGTGTTAGGGTGTATTGTTGTATCAGAATGCATGTTTGTGCTAGTGTCAGCGTGTGCCAAAAAGTGTGAGTGTCTGTTTGAGAAGAGTTTGTGTGTTTTAGTGTGAGAGTCAACGTGTGTAAATGTGTGACAGTCTTGTGGGTTTGTGTGTGTTAGTGTGTATTGATGTGAGCATTTCACCCTGTGTGTTATTCATCAATAAATTTGTGTCAATGCGTATGCGTCATTGCGTGCGTTTGTTTGTCAGTGTGTGTGAATGCGTGTCAGTGTGTGTGCGTGCGTGTGTACGTGTGTGTTATGTAACACCATATACAGGGCCAGATCACACTCACGTGCTGTTTGGCAAAGACGACGAGGTGAGGCTTTATGTAACGCCCGCGAACACACGCATGCTTACATGCGCATGAACACACGCCTACATTTCTAATTAATAGAAATAAGAATGAATCTGAATGAGTTGGAAGAAACATTTCAAAGATGAACCAACATCTCACTTTCATTTACATTACCTCTGACAATGCCAGAAAGTACGGATGGAAATTTGAGTATTTGGAGTATGACACAAAACAACACTTTAGACTGAAATGAGTGGAACAGTGAGTTCCGCCAAGGCCAAACTGCGGACTGAAGTGCAACAAAATGGAAGCTGAGAGCAGTCGTGATGAATGGAATCTCACATAGCTTCTCATGCCCTCCAAGAAGGAGTTACCTTCACATGTTGTGCCCACACAAAGGAAAAAAACTCCAACTGTTCACAATTTTGCGTGGTCCATCTGTCTAGTGTAAGTGCTTCACATTTGGTAGCAATTGGACAAAAAAAAACAAAAAAAAAACCTACAGCTTTTTGTCTATGAAGGACTCCTGGAGATGGGCAAAATAACCCAAAAATGACCACTTTAAACCAAAATTGAAGACTTTCTTTGATTTCTCAGTTATGGCTTTTTGAGACATTTTTGTGGGTCTGCTCATGATGGACATGCGTACCAAATTTCAGGTTGCTATGTTAAACTGGCTTTGGCGGCTGAATCATCAAAATGCAGCTAGAATGACCAATTCAAACAAAATGGCAGATCTCCGGTGACTATTCTGGCATGGTGCCTTCAGATGTTTTGTGGCTTAGGATAGACATATGCAACAAAATTCATGTTGCTAAATCAAACTTGCTTCGAGGGCTGAATTTTTAAATTAGTGATAAAGGCCGAAAGGAAGCTAAAATGACCACTTGACACCAAAATGTTAGGCTTCCAGTGTCTTTTCAGGCATTACTTTTTTTTGTGGGTCTGTCTGCTCATGAAGAAAGAGGTGCACCAAATTACACGATGCTCACTCCAACTGGTTTTGAGGGGCTCAATTTTCACAAGAATACAGAAGGTCATCAAGAGTTGTCAGACTTTGCCACCCTGCCCACATACTTCAGATTTAATTGGAGTCAGCTCATTTGAGTCAATTAGCTTAGCCATGTTATCGCTATGAAGCGAAAAGTAAACGTAACCCCAGAATGACTTTGACTCTACTGACAAGATCTTAATTGTCTCGTTAATGGGACAGGCCGGATCAACATCATCCACTTTTTCCTTCTGCGCACGCTAACGAGCTAGCTGCCGCAGGCTACCGTGGGAGATTAGTGCACATTGGATGTAAAATTTAGGGAAAGGATGTTGGCGGGAATGCGTGTTAACACTTTAATTAAACAATGGCCTAATCTGGTTGGTCTCGCTCGTCCGAGACCGAAGCAGGAAAACTGCGCAGCCTGATGATTGTTATCGACACGCGCGACACGGCGGATTAAACCCAGATTATTGCACTCCCGTGTTGGATTAGCGCGAAACTCAATCTTCTGACATTGATGACTTGAGATAATTTGTGTAAAATGAGTGTAATGTGTGTGTTAACGCGTGACCAAGCTGATTTATGGAGCACTCAAATCTTTTAGTTTTTTGTAGGCATGTTAGCAGGCAACTTCTTGGTTTGTGTACAATGATGTCATTATTAGACAAACTATTTTGATCAGAATGGTATTTAGACATCTGTTTGGATTCGTTGGCATCGTTTAGCTTAATGTCTGAATGTTAGCAACAACTGTAAATAGGAATGTTTCTTTGAGTGGAAACCCAAGAGTTTCCAGGAGGTAGAGTAGATCATCTTCACCTGTCGTCTGGGGATGAGTAATGAGGAGATTAATCGGCAAAGCGAGTTATTAGTAAGGCACAGGTGGTGAACGCGACGTTCGACACATCAGCATGAAGGTGGATTAATCTCGTCTGAGGAGCAGGAGCAGCGCCACCATGATGATGCCGCTGCCGAGTGCTAACACAAAAGCTTAAGTTTAGCCGCGCCACCTTGTCTGGGCAGGCCACCTGTGAGGTTCTGCGATGGCGTTCCCGCTTCACTGGAATACGGTATCAACGGATGACTTATTTTATTTTGGTGTGTTTGTACAGAGCCCCTGAGGTGACATGGAAAAATAAACTACGTTTTAATTGATTTTAATGCCCGTGTGAATTTTAAAGAAGCGTTCCGAGTCCTCCTCCATTATCAACAGACGCTAGGGTAGCAAAACTGACCCGGAAGTACGCGCATTTAAAAAAAATAAATAAATAAAAAATTAAATTGAAAAAACAACAACTTTGTGTTGTCTCGCAATCTTTGCGAGGGAAAGCAAAATGTTTTTGCAGGCCAATGCAATTCCATGTCACCTAAGGGGCTTTGTAGTTTTGTGTAAGAGCGTCAAGATAAAAAGTTACATTTTAGGAGAAGGCAGCACTATAACATACATGTTTCTACTTTCTAGGTTAACACTTACTCTCTTTTACATTGTTACTGTCCAGTAAAAACATCAAACAAAAAAATAAACTTTGTGATACTGTGAAAACTCTGTCAGCACGTGCTACTCACTTAAATTTCTGAACGAGCGTGACGATGGCGAGTCGACGGTTTGTGTGTGTGTTGGGGGGGGAGTCGTCAAGGGGCATCATTGTCATGCTTGGTCGCTCGCATCGCGTCCAGCTCGCTTGGCCTTCAACACTTCCCGGGAATATTTAGCGCTCAGCCGAGACAAGGTGAAGGTTGTGGATGGCGAGGTCACGTCTGTCGCGTTCCCCGCGGGTGGACTCTCGTCTCTGACTACAAGCCGCTCTCTCGTTCACCCGCTGCCGCGGTGTTGCTGGCTGACGCCGAGGACAGGAAGTGACCTCTAATCACTTGATGAATATTTCACATCAGGACAGATTCTTGAGTGTGAATTGGCATATTATGGAAAATTGACTTCGGCACATGGTACAGCGCTACCTTCGCAGGTTTAATTAGTTCTGTGGCCAAACTTGCTACTCAATTTAGCCGTACATTAATCTCTTTTATCCACTGAAATGAGTTGAAATGTCATTCATCCGTTCCAGCCATCTACATCACCACAATTTTTTTTATGTTTTTAATAAAGGAACATAGCACTGCATTGTATAATAAAACAATATTAATAAAAATAAATAATAAAGCAATGAAAAAAAAGCTAGAATCCAACTTTTGTTTTTCCTGGTGAAAGAAGAGAGTTTAATCATCCAATGGGTACCGTTCCGGCCTCGACCCTCCGGCCTTATTCATAAATATAACTTAGGCCTACTATACTACCAGATGGTAATGTGCGTCATGATGGTGAAACTTGGAGGGTGAAAACATTTTTTCGGTGTCACTTGATGTCAAAGGTTTGAGAGCTACTGTACTATGAGACACATTGCGAAATACTACATTGTCTCTGAAATATTTTTGGAAGTTCATCTTCATTAGTCTCACGTCACACCAAACGCAACCCGAACGACACACAGCATCTCGTCACGTGTCCTTGAATGGTTGTCGCAGGTCACGTCTCCGCTCAATCTGTGACCGATCGCGCAGGTGTCTGGAAAACGTGCTCCAAGCTTCCCGAGATGCAATCATGCGAGTCGTCGTCAATTTGCTGCGATGAATATTCAGTGCCGCTTCGCATTTCCTTACACAAATGTGTCACATGGATTTCCCCAGCGGAGCGTCCTCGCCGCTCACCTCCGTGAGCCAATTAGGAAGCGTCACCAAGCTGCGCGACTTCCTGCCATCTATCAAGCCGATAACGTTGCAATCTTGGTGAGATTTCTCATCCGTGGAATAAAGCTGATGAGAGATTGCCGTTATGCTAAAATAAGCGTGTGTATTTGTTTCCTCGTTGATGGGAGTCAGATCGTAAAGCGCACTTTTGGCGGATACGCACCTCGCTTTTGTCAACAGCACATAAACAGTATACAATCCAGCATACTGTGTATTCCTGATATACACGATAAAGGTTTGAACAAGGTTATTCCTGATGGCACACTCCAGTTGTAAGAATGCTATTCTGATGAGTTACACTGAACTGCTACTCACTCAGAATGAGGCCTCAGTGGATATCTTTGCATTTGAAGTCAGCACCGAGGGAAAAAAAAAGAAGTCTGCTGTCCAGAGAACTGTGATTTTATTTCCTTCACCATTCTCTTTCTCACCTCGCTTTTTGGAGCGACGCTAGTTTCCTAATATTGATGAACAGTGTGAAAGGCCTGTTTCAGAGCAAATGCACTTTGAATATATTGTGGACCCCCCCCCCCCAAAAAAAAACTACACTTCCCATTGTGTGTGTAAAAACGTTACATTTTTGGTTTCTCACTTGCTTTTGGCGCCCGCACTATTTTCTACTCTCCCTATGGCATAAATAATTTAAAATGCTAACAAGCTAGCTTGCCGGAGATTTGCGACATTGCATGTGTTGTGACTCGTGCAAATAGAAGCTCTCTGACTTGCTGTCACCTGGGTCATTCAAGTGGCGAATGCGAGAATGGCCTCAAGGAAATATAATACCGGCTGCACAGCGATGCGTGGACAGGTTCACCTTTATGTCAATCAAATGGCAACAATGGGCACCTCTGATATTCCTTGGAAGCCTTAAGGTTGGAGAAATTCTCACATCTAACCCAATTTGCCATATTAGTCATACGTTAGTATTGTGGATATATTGTGTGCATTGCCTTACTTTGTTCCTGGTAGCATGCCAACAGCCACATTGACGCATACAGTCCTCTTTGAAATTCTGGCCAATTGTTAGCATTTTGTTCACCTCCATTGCGTTAATTTGCGTTGTTGCTCATGCCAGAAAGGCTAGCCTGTGAACCCAACACGATCTTCGAAATATGAATCATCAAAATCATGTCGGAGTTCCAGCTAACTGAGCTAGCGATTGCCATCGGCCGTGTATTTGTGAAAAAGTGCAGTTGATGCACGTGTATATGTGCCTGCAGTGTTGTTGGCTGTGTGTGTTTGCGTCTCTGCTAGGCGTGTTAACGCTGCATTCAGTCACACAAAGTGACGCCGCAGTCCGCCTTGTGTGAGTAATGTCAGCCTGGTAGCAGTTCGCTACACTGAACAGACACACGCAGACACAAACGCAAATATGTAAATGAGGCTAATTACAGTCTAAATGATGACAGAGGCCGCCCGGGTACACAAGTGAATAGGTGGCTTGCTTATTGCTGCTGCCACATGATAACATGGTGATGTTTAAATACTTGATGGGCTTAAGAAAAGGACTAAAGGTTTCCAACACTGATGGTGCATTAGCTATATTGCAGTACATCTGAGATATTGGCCACATGTCAGCATTGGGATCCCATCTGTAGGTTGAACACTGTTAAGTAAGATAGCTTGTTAGCTTAAAGTTATTCTAGTATTCTGCCAGAATTCTTTCCCCACATGTGGATTTATTGGTATCCCAGCATTAAGCACATTTGAGCAGAAAAGCAGAGCTGGGCACTTGACCCTATTTTCCTCGTCAGTCCCCTGCCCTCTTGGCAGCTATCTTCCGTTATCCGTTCTGACCTCGTCCCTCCGGCCTTATTCATAAAGATTGTCGGTCGGCCCTCGACCCCATTCGGGCCCCCAACCGCCCAAAAATCAACAAACAAAAAAAATAACGGCCATGCGTGACGCCGCCGCAAGAGAGATGCTAACGGCAGAGTTTTATTGAAACATCATTAGCTGGTTAATTTACTATTCAAATACGCTTACCTTATGATGGATTTATTTGTCTAGTTGTTCTTATTTGTCTCCTGCGTCTCCTTCTCTTTCTTTCTTCTTCTCCGCGAATGTGCCCAATGCAATTAAGTACACACAATTAGTGTTATAGAGATTGGAGGGTCGGACCATTCTGCCCCTGGGACGGACTGCCCAGCTCTGCAGATAAGCCTGTTTGTTTTTAGCCACAATTCAAAACTGAGTATACAGCTGTAACCTTAATTTGTGTTTTAGACATTGTTTTGTTTGTTACCCGAGCATTAGCCACATTGTAGCAGATAACTCTATTTGAAAAAAAAATTCATCACTTAGCATTGTGCTTCTGTCTGTAGCGTTGGTTTGTGTTTTAGCCACTGTTAAATGGAATGGACACTTGTAGCCTGACCAAAAGCCACATCCTAGCCAATCGCCCGATTTGTATTATTAGCCATATATTAGCATGGGGGTGGCATCTGTTGCCTTCCTTTGCATTTTGACGACAAGCTAGTTAGTCTTGTGTTAGCCACATGAATTGATAGACATTAAGCACTCACAAAATGTCGGTAATTTAATAAAGGACAGGCACCAACCATTATGCAAATTTGCAAAACCACAAATATGTAGAGGTTTACTGTCTGTTGAACTTTTTGTTAGAAGTGTCTGTCTACAGGCTACGCACCTTGGGTTTTAAAATGGAGGCCACCGTCGAGTATGACGTTGACCTCCCTCCAGCACAACCGCATCATCGCTCATCATCTTTGCACACCTCATTGGATTTAATCGGGTGGGCCATATACAGCAACCCGCCAAAGAGGTTCTGGACAGGGCGGCCTGCTGACATTTGATTCATGCAACGCTCGGAAAGTATCAAGCGCCAAGATCCACGGGGTCAAAGACGTCATGTGGCTGGGGCGATTGGACTAATCAGACAGAGAGGCGGGCAAGCGGGAAGGCCAGGTCAGGTAAGGTCAGATGGAGTCAGGCGGTTAGTTGGGGAGGTGCGGTTGGTCTGTAGGGGATGCAGGTGTGTGCTTCCCACATGGATGCAGGAAGCAATGGTAGTCGCCATTCAAAGTGAGCTGTCGGCAAGGCGATACAACATGGCCGGAAAATTAAATATGCAATTTATTCTGGCATCCAGTAGTGGCTTGAGATATCAGTTTAATTCACTCTTTCCTCAAATGATCTTTTCCCATTGAAATAAATCTCCCAAATTAGTTTTAAATGTGAGAAAAGAACGAGAACAGATTTCACTTAACAGTACTGCATGAAAACACTCAGCCATAACATTTACTGTCCACATTAATTACAAACACAGAAAACACAGGCACAAACCTCCACTGTACCTAATGTAGTGTCCTTCCTGGTTCTTCATCTGTGGTGTTTATTAGCCAACAAAAATGAACTTGGACAAAACTTGTAAGTCAAGGCACTTGTATCTCAAGATACCAATGTAATCCGATGACCAGTTTTCTTTATTTATAGCAAATGACAATGGAATTTAAAATAAATTGTGATTTAATTTGTTTTTTTTAATTTACTTCTCCTGGTAGCAAACAAGCTTAAAACATTTTCCCATCAACTTCTACAGAATCTTTATAAATTGTATCTTAATGTTTCAGATAATCAGACATTTTGTGGAGCCACAAGCTTCAGTCCCCGGACCCCAGTTTGAGACCCACTCTTCTGGAATATTCCTGAAAGCATCCCACGTGTTTTATTTATTTATTTTATTTAATAAAACATTTGGCTTCCACTTGAGCTCCACCTGTGAGTCGGGAAGTTTCTACCAACGTCCAAAGAGCTTTTTCAGCTTCCTGACTCCCGCTATTGGACTGCTAATGTTTGCTGCTATCAGAGACGTCTTTGACAAGAAAGACGCGCACACACACACACACACACACACGCACACACACCCCCACCGCACTCACACGCACGCACACACACACACCACTCACACACATTGGCACACTTTTATTGGCGTAGTCTTATCTGCATGCAGTCGCCGTTAAGCGGGAAACGTTGCCGGGTATATTCATTGATGAGAGTTTAAACAACAGAGCGTATGCTGGAGCCAGGAGAGAGAGGGGGGGGGGGCGTTTAACAGCGGCTTATGGAGGCAAATAAAAAGTGCGATTTGCAGCTAATGCGGAGATGTGGTGTGAAGAAACGAGGATGCCACGCGCATGATGGCAGGCGTCTATCGCCTCTCTGCAGCGCCATGATGAAAAATGTAAAAGTAGAATTATCGAAAGCCGAGCTTGAGTCTGCTGCTAATGTTATACTTTAACGGCTGCATTACGCCGCCGACTCTGTGTGATCTATATCTTTGCTGCTGTAACACCTCAAATTTCCCCATTGTGGGACTAATAAAGGACATCTTTGAACTTTCTCGCCAGATCTGTTTTTCATGTTTTGGTTCTAGGGCTTGGCTATATTTCTTTATCATGTGGGGAAGCTCAAAGCCCCCTAAAGGCCATTCAACTCACCGACTGTCAGTCATTTTAGAGCATTTTGACTGATCTTTCACAACATGCACAGAACCTACCAAAAGAAAGAGTGATGAAATTTTAGCAGATATAAAAAAAAGTTTGTTGCTTGCTCATTCTGTTCCTTAGTAATGAGCAGCAGAACATGTGTCGTTTTTTTTCCTTTTCTTTTTTTTAACAAAAAACACTTTTTGACCAGAAAGCGGAGAAAACAAGAAACATGTTAAGCAGAGCAGTGACCTCAATCTTGGTGTTGTTTGCATTTATGGCACCTCAAACAATTAAACAAGAAAAACCAGCGTGTGGGTGGGCTTTTAATGACAAGATAATTTATTTACAGATATACAACAGAGGAATTACTCAAGTTGAACGACAGTGGCTTTTTTCATGAAGTTTGTCATTCATGAATTGTGTCATCTTTTCTCACGATCGCGACATACACTTTCTCCTACCTGCAGCGACACATACATCGTGTTTATACTATGGCTGAACCATTTTAGGAAAAAAATGTATTGAGACTTTTTCTGAGAGATGTTGCGATTTCAATTCGCGATTTTCTTCACAATGTACAGTGACATTTACAAACATGACAGAAAATGCCATTAAAAACAATAATAGGCTATTACTGTAGTAGTGCAAGGACACTAAAGAGGTTTTGTGCGGGGGCAGTTTTTTCTCAACTCTTTCTGTCAAGTATAATTTGTATAAATGAAGTTGTATTGTATTTTTGTATTTATGTGTAATTGTGTATATGACGATGACATTTCTACATGTCGTACTAATGCACATTTTCTTTGTAGATAAATGTCAGATTATGTCATTAAAATCATCGTTCCTTAGCAAAGCGAAATTGATGAAATAAATCATTTTGATTGAGATTATCATTATTATTATTGTGTAGATCTCAAAACTCAGCACTCTGTGGTGCAAAACTGTGCAAATATTATTGATGCGATGATAAATATTTAATACACGTTTGACATCGAACCTTTTCGTCATGATGACGTCAGCCATTTCTGTGTTCCGGTCTGAGAGCGTCTGCTAAATTGCAAATGTAGCTTATTTTATGTCTTCATCCGTGTTGATTGAAATACAACATTTCTGTTCCTAGCTGCCGGCTGCTCTACCCTGACGCGGTTCTAACCAGACGTCTCTTAAAAGTCGACTGTACCCCTAAGCACTTATTTTGGCTTTGGGGTTGCACAGACTTGCATGTAGTACAAATAATACAATACAACAAAAAATGTCCAGGCTACTGCGGCGCAAGATTGCTTAGCATGTAGCATTCATGCAGCCTCAAAATAAATTACTACCAGGACTGCGGGTGACCATGTGACACTTTTTCAAAAATTGTTGTTTTTTTTAAATCAGTCCAGTGCTGCTTAGTGCGCCTTACTTTGTGAGCATGGGGCACAAATGCCCTAAAAAAAAATAACGCAGCTTAGACAATTCCAAAATCGCATTCTCTGATGTCGCAATTTCAGTCCGAAAAGCATCAATCGTTTGTGCCTACGCTTGTCTGACTCCCAATGTTTTGACATTTCTCTCCCTCAAAACTGATTGACAATCTGAGATTTACCAGCTAAAAACCAAAGTGATAGAACACCGTCATCTTCTGGTGTCTTTTACTCATACCAGTATATTACAAAATGAAATTTCGCAGACTATTCACACTCGTCAGTGGCAGAAAACGGTTCAGACACATATCAACGGCAGGGAATGAGTTCAATGTTGTGAGAATGGAAACAAGAGAAACAAGAAAATAAATCAGCATACAAAAGTCCACAGCAGTGACACAAAAGCTACACAAACGCTTGACAAGAGGAGATAGTGGCAAGAGGCAAAAAAAATAAAAAAAAGTGAGCGGAGAGATGAAGGGCATATTGAATGGGTGACATCGATCGGTGCATTGCAGCAGAAATGAATGCCTGGCATCTCGTACGGATACAATTAAACTCTTATAATCAGCCTTGGCACGGCACACAGAGCCCGCTCGTTTTGCATACAATATACACAAGCTATCTACCCAGAATGAAAATCGGGTGTGAGAAAAAGAGAAAAGTCTTCTGCTCATCTTTTGCTTATTGCTCGGGCATATGTTCCAGAGGAAGATGCATATTCAGCGCATAGCATAGCTAGTTAGCTAACTGCACGTCGCAGTTACAACCAACACATGATGATAACAAAGGTACTCTCTGAGATTTTGGGTGAGGGGGGATGGGGGGGGTCTGGGGTGACTCGTGCCCGATGACCAAGTGCGCCACTGGGCGTCCTTTTAGACATGCCCAAAAAAAAAAATCAGGAAAACTGTCCTTATTTCCACAATGCAGGACGACATACAGCAGTTCTCCGTGTTTGGACATTATCAGCAGTTTTCCTCAGTAATGGATTCAGAAACATGTGTGAAGTCGGTATATGCACAATCAACAAGGTAAAAGGCATGGGTAAATGGGAAAACCCAATAGATGACAAGAACCAATGTTTAGGTTCCGTTCGTGTTTACAAAATTGTATCATTTGCATGGATAAATAAATGATATGCCCATATTTAACTTTGACGCCAACTGTAAATAAAACGACATTTTAATATGCCGGACTTCAAAGTGGTAAATGGGCTGTCACTTGTATAATGCATTTCTACCATCGGTACGAAAAGCGCTTCACATTGCTACCTCAACAGCCGACATGCCATCAGGAGCAACTGGGGGATCAGTATCTTGCTCAAGAATACTTCCATGTGATCACAATGGCCAAGGATCGAACCCACAACCTTTATGTTGGGAAACGACCACTCCACCACTGAGCCGCCACAAATATAATGTTATCGGGCAATAGTTATGCAGGGTACACAGGAAGCCCGTTAGGCTGTTTTTCCAGGTTTGGTCATGCTATGCACGGCAAATAGATGATTCACTTTACAGGGCCTTGAAGCATATTAAAAAAAATAAATAAAAATCCACTTTCCGTTCGAGTTGACTGCAAAATTCAAACTTAAAGAAAAGATAACTGCAGTAAGCAAATTGATCACATTTCAAAGTTAAATACAACTGAATTGTAATTAGACAGTGATTCTTTCATGTACCACAAGAAGGAGCCCGCGCACCACACTTTAAGAATTGCTAGCATGGAGGCGACAGTGATTTCAAACATTTGCCACTCAAAAATACCCGGAGCAGCAACGCATACAAACAGAGCATGCAATAACATTCACAGGCTTCTGATCTCTTGGCTGGGGTCACTGCAAGCGACGCATTGTCATAGAACAGGTCTACGCGGGATGCTAATTCAGTGTGGAAAGAGGCGATGGTGTTCTTGTCTTCACTTCCAGTATTGCCTCTCGAAGCCTATATCCTCTCATCACTAATTCATTAGTCATACTCATTGAAGGGCGCATGGAGGAAGAGGGAGGGAGGTAAGTGGGATGAGGATGGGGGAGCGCGGTAGTGGAGATCAATGTCCTATTTACACATTTGGACGTCATATGGACCGAGCTGCGATTCACTGGCCTATAAAAGCTTTTGCGATACTGCCTTAAATCTGCCATTGGGGACACGTGGCGCTAATGTGGCACTCCATCACCACAAGCAGGACAACGGCGTCAATAAATAAAGACACGCAACTATGTGAATCACTACATTATATACACTACCCGTACTGCCTTTAAAGCAAGTCACTCTGCTTTTCCTACCCATTTCCGCGGTCAAACGCATTGTGTGTGGTGCAGTGAGTAACATGGGCGTCAGCTAATCAGGGTGTGAAGTTGGGTGGCTGTTGACTGTCTGACCGTACCGTTTAAGTAAAACAGACGAATAAATGCATCGAATAAGACTCAGACTTTTTTTTGAGTTTTCGTCGACTAAAACTACCTTTTTGAGTTTTTGTCGACTAAAACTAGACTAAACCTATCATGAATAGGAATGACTAAATGTAGCGAAAGCTAATTAGCATTTTCGTCCAAATGACTAAGACAAAGACTAAATCTAATATGCCTGCCAAAAACGACACTGATTCCAACCATGGGACAGGCTGTGGGTTCATACACATCTCTCTCTCTCTCTCTCTTTATATATATATATATATATATATATATATATATATATATATATATATATATATATATATATATATATATATATATTATCTGGCTTTATGGAATGCGTCGTGGCCACATGAAGGCAAAGGAAGGTGTTTTCCTTTGATGTATGCTGAACATATTGAATCTTTTCACAACATGTTTGAATACGAGTTTCTGATACCCCCCCCCCCCGGTCTTCTTCAGAATTCAATTACCCTTCGAGTCACATGTAATCACTCCTCTTCCCCGAGGCCCGACACTCCCCTCGCTTGCAGTCCGACTAATTACTCTCTGACCTTCATTCACGTTACTCTTCGGCAGGCTCTATTTTTTCTTAGTCTCTCGTCCACCTGCCAAACAGCCACACCTCGTGTTAAACTAAACTACAACAATGTGCAGCACAACACATTCTGGTTAAACGGCGTGCACGCATATTCATAATGCGGCCAAATTTGAGTAATTTCCTCCCTTCTGATCAGTCAGCAAAGGTCCGATTGTCGGATGTCTCAAAAGCTCTTCCTGAGTGATTATCCTGTGCTGTGACAAAGATCCAACACACAAATACAGACACACTTTCTGAAACCAATTCACTTATTTACATTCTGGTTGACTAGTTTTCTTTAACTATACAGTGCTATTTAAAATACAACAAAGGTGCTCTGGGCCATCGTAATGGAATTTCAATTACCGTATTTTTGCGGCCACAAGACACGCCGTATCAAAGGGCGTAGCATCAATTGTAGGTGCTATTTCTGTACTTAGCACATACACTGGGTGCAGCACACTATGAGGCGCATGCTAGCTTGCGCATGCTAGCTCACGCATGCCAGCTCGCGGATGCTAGCTCACACTCAGAGAAAGGCAGCTTTGTCAATAGCATCACCACAGTTGCTGTAGGAGCGCGCATTACAAAGCAACAAATCATCAATGTCAGGGGAGGGATGTCACTCGTCACCACATTCCTTAGATCACGGTTTTTGATCAAAACCAAAACTATCACTGAACAGCATACAAGCAAACAACTAAACAAATAAACACAATTAACACAAAACATGCATTTCTCATACCATTTATATAAAAAAAGAAATAAAAATAACACAAAAACAGTAATGCAATGCATCATTCTGGGAGCCAATCATCCTCAGCCAATCTGATTGGAGAGATGTGAGTTGTGTGCTTTGGGCAGTGTTTTTTTTTTTTATTTTTTTTTTTTTTATTTATTTATTTTTTGCAGAGTCTGTCTAAACCTGTGATGTTCCTAGCTTGCAATAACATGAATGATAAGACTACAACATTGTGGACAGCTGCCCTTTTGTCCAGCTTTCTCCCGTACCTACATACTGGTCTGTTCTAACTGACAAAAGATGTATTCAGATAATTTATTTGTCACAGTCAATTCTGCACTCAATTGTCTCAGACTTTAACCGGCAGGGTGTGCTTACATGCACTCTGGAATCCCCAAGGAGGCAATCGGGCGGTTGATTGAGAAAATAGCACTTATATGGGTCTTAGGCTATACACAAGGCGTTTTGCAGTACAGGGCACCCCGTCTGTTTTGGGGATTATTTGAGACTTTAAAGTGCACCTTGTAATCGCGAAAATATGGTTCTCTCATTTTGATATAGAAGTAAATCTCCGTGTGTCCATTCAAGTCAACATTGTTAGCTAAGTGAACCTAGCCTTCCACAGCAAGTCAAAACAAATTGTAGTCCATGACAGGTGGTTTGGAAAGAGGGAGAGTGAAAACAACCGCTGGCGCTCTTTCAATCACTTTATTAACCAAACTGAAGGAACAAAACGAGCGAATCAACACACCTGCTGGTAGATCCGTTTGATGTGGTCGGTACGCACTACAGTGGCGAGGAAATAGCTGGCTCCCTTTCACACAACAGAGCACTGTCATTGTTTTTTTTGTTTTTTTTTTTGTGGTGAAGCGACGTGAGTTTGGTGACCCCAAGTGGACAAAAATAAAATACCTGCGACTCACATGCATATACTGTCTTGTTTGTCGGAAACGAAATGCATGTACGAAACTTAAAAAAATGAATAATAATTATAAACAAGAAAAAAAAAAACGATGGTTGATATGGTTGTTGCTGATGGTTGTTTGTCTCTTTCTGACCTGCGATTGGCTGGCGACCAATTCAGGGTGTACCTTGCCTATTCCCGGAAGACAGCTGGGATAGGCTTCAGCACGCCAGTGACCCAAGTGAGGAGAAGTGGGTCAGATAATATATATATATATATATATATATATATAAAAACAAACACACACACTCACAGACACACACACACACACTTACATGCACACAGCTTCCAATACATGCGTGTGAGTGTTACCACAACAACAGCTTATCAAGGCGTATTGCGAGCAAGCTACGATGCTGAGCTGATGAAGAGCTTGTGAAGTGCTTGCTCTGATCTCAGCATCCTGCTGCGGAATCAATCGTCTGTGTTGATTTGAGGGCAATCGAGCCACCGTTAGCGTGCCACGACAATCAATCCCATTCACGTTGAAGTGGAGCAAAAAAGACAAAAGAACGAAATACAACCGTGTCACAAACCGCAAACTCGTGTAGGCAGTCTGAACTAGTGGACTTTACAAAAGGGCCTTTGGAGTGGACCGGACACAATTTTCTGGCCATTAAATGCTGAGTTTGAGGGTTCCGGATGCATTAAATCGAGGTTTCATTGTGCTCCGCCTGAAATTGGCAAAATAAATAAATAAATAAAATTGGCAAGCCTGCTCATATTTGGAGTCTGTCACATTGCTTATGAAGGCAAGTGCAACATTGTGACAAGCCTCAAAGCGCAACAAATAAAACTTTGCTGGGGGCCAAAAGCATGGACCACCTCACCCAGCAAGTACAAGAAATTAAATGAGAACATGATCTAATTCGCCGGCGCCACCAGCAGCTCCTTTACGCTGGCGCCTGCTTCTCACTCAAGCACTCAGCTTGTGCTAACGACATGTCCACGTTTTCAAAGCTGTTGTGCCACATGCGCTTTGTCCACAGTGGTACAAAGACAATTCGGCGAGTGGGATCGTCACTATTGATTATTCTGTTGATCATTCCATCAATTAATCAGATAAAAATATATAGCGGTTCGGGAGTAGTGTCATTCACTTCGCGGCTCCTAAACAGTGCTGTTTTGATCAATGATGATGACGAAAATATTTCGTCAAAGCCTGACGAGCTAAACGTGGCTCTTCGATGACAAAAACATGACGAGACGTACGTGAATTTTCGCTGACGAGAAGAGACAGGACAAAATTGTTAGCGTGTGGTCCGTCAGACACTGAAAATTGATGACATCACTTCCTATTGTACATGTAATCTGTCTTTGAAAAAATTGCGATGCTGGTGCAACCGATCCTGCCCACCACCGGGACAGCATGCAGAGCGCACGCGTTGCACACAGCGAGTGAGTGACGGTAAGGCAGAGGGAGACGCCAGCCAAGCTCCGTCCTCCGCATCAACGCCCCATCGCCATTTTGGAGAAAAGCGCTTTCCTAAAAGTGAATCAAGCTCGATAGGCTACTTGGTCGTGATAACCGCAAGCTGTTACAAGTAAAGAAGACATATGTTTGATAGAATTTGTTCTTGTGGTAATGTATTAGAACAAGTCTATGTTGTTAAAACATTTTTATTTTTGTTTATTTGTTGCTTTTAGGGAAATAAACCCGCAACAGTGGCCAAAAAAAAAATTTTTTTGGTTCTCGGCTTATTTTGGAGCAAAGAGCATTGACCACTTTTATCTGTTTGGAATGCATAATCCTTAGTAGTCGATCAGAAAGTCTTTGCTATTGGGTGGAAACCTTGTTTGCCTACTTTTAATGAAAACAGACTAAAACGTTTTTGAGTTAACGTCAAATAAAACTATCCCGAATAGGAATGACTAAATGTGACAAAAACCAATCAGCATTTTCGTCCAAAAGACCAAGACTAAATCTAAAATGCTCGCCAAAAAAAACACTGCTCCCAAATCACGAGAAGCAATGTGGGAAGCATCACTGTGGCATTATGATGGACTGTCAACGTCCTCTCGCTTTCCCTTCCAACTGTCCACCGGCCGGGATCGCTGCGGCTGTCCAGATATGCGCTCCTTTGATTGGCTCCCGGAACGTGCCGCCGCATCAGCCTCGCTTCATTACGGCCAGAGACGTCGCCTCCCAGCGCAGATGGCAAAAATCAGGAGGAGGGGAATCAAGTGGATGCACGCACGCACAGGAACAAGGGAGGAGAGGCGGAACAACAAGAACAAGGAAAGATTGACAAAATGGAGCAGCTTCTTTGAAGACCAAGAAATGTTCACTGAAGTCAATGGGCCCTGATATTGAGTCGGATGTTTGGCAGCTGTCCTCCAAAGTCTACTCGCAAGCCGAATTCATTCATTCAAAGCGGCCACGGGACAAAATGTAGCCAACATGCCAACTTCATCTTTGTACGACATTCATTTTCATGTACTGAGAAAAACTCATACTCAGAAAGTGCTGCATGTGTACATATAGTAAATGTTCATACAATTAGGAAATACACGTTTGAAAGGGGAACTCAAGTCAAAATGTTCTTTCCAAAATGATATTCTATGCGGCTCCGGTAGTCTAAACATGTCATTCTGATCTGATGAATGCTGCCTTTGTGGAATATAGATTAAGCAGAAAGAAATCCATCTCAGGGGCGGCCATTTTGCCCCTTGCTGTTGACTGGAAATGACATCACAGATGTCTCAGACCAATCACGGCTCACCTGTTTTCTGGGTTTGGTTATGTGACGTTCGCAAGCTGAGCCCTTAGGCGCAGTGATGTCATTTTCAGTTGCCAGCAAGTGGCAAAACATGCCTGTGATGTAAACATGGACACACGCACGCGCGCAGCAATACTCTTCCCATGAGGCGTCCTACTGTCAAGGTTCCCTCATTACATGACGACCTCATTACATGACGTTCAAACACCAAGACAACACTCAACATCTGTGTGCCCATATATATATATATATATATATATATATATATATATATATATATATATATATATATATTAGGGCTGTCAAAATTAAATTGTCAATACAAGATTAATTTTTAAAAAAAAATTCGAAACAGTGCTGTAATTCTGCCAATGACTGTGGACCACATGCATAAAATAACGTTCCATTTCCATTTGCACACCACAGTATGAGAATAACGTAACGTCAGGGGTTAACGAGCCAAATTGGTTCGGTAACTTGACCTGCTCGGTCACCGTTTCCCTGCGGTAATGTAATTTATTATGGTGAGGAGGAATAGATAAACAGTCTGTGTAAAAAAGGGAGAGAAAACAAAAGGCACATTTGTTGGTTCTTTGGCTCAGCGGATACAATTAGCGACGCAGTAAGGAAAAAATCAGATTATTTAGCAAAAGGCAAACGTTTATACACTCCTAAATATATTTGCTGGCTGGCATCGCATTACTTTGCATGTTGGAGGGAGCCCGAGCAAGGCGGGGGCGTGATAAATTTTAAAAACGGGTTCAATTAAGCGAGGCGTATTTTAGCCCAGCCCACGAATCGGCCCTCGTGCGTGTGATGTGGTCGCACACAAATGAGCAAACAACAAAAATTGAATGGTAACGTGATCACGGCCGGAGGGCGGGAGACTGACCGGCAAAAGATGGTCGAGTGCCCAGCTCTATTAAATGGGACTCAGCAAAAACCTGTCACTAAGCCAAGGTCAGAAGTTCTTGTAGGCTCGTCCTGACATTTAAGCAACCGAAAAGCTGGAGCAGCTGTTCTTGAGTTGGGGTTGAATAGAGACAAAAATCCTCACCAGAACTAATGACTTGAATTTGGCTACCGACTTGTTGATGGGACCATCCAAGAGCAAACCCAGCTCAACTCAAATGTATTTGTAAAGCACTTAAAGACAACCATCACTGGACACAAAGTGCAGTACATGGAACAAAAGTAAGTCAGACAACAAGAAACTAAAAAAACAAATGAATCAAAAAGTCAGTAAGAAGCACATAAACAGTCAAACCAAAAAAACCCCACATCTCATGCAGTCTAACGCCCAAAAATAAAAACGAGTTTGAAGACGAGATGAGAAATATATGAGAAAATAAATACACATCATATTGATTTTTTTTTGGTTGTATTAATTTCTTTCAACATGTCTGGCATTGGAGCAATCCAAAAGTAATGACATGCATTCAAGTTACATTAATATTGTGGCACTTTGATAAGATTGCTCACTGCATTTTTTTAACAAGTAACTGGATGCATGTATCCATTTAATAATCAGATGCACCCCTTGTTTGGAATAAATGAGTCATATTTTCTCATACCTACCGTTGCTAATCATTCATACTAAAAATGCATCATCCATGTATTATCTGCACCGCTTCTCCTCACAAAGGTTGCGCATTCCAGCTCATATGGAATCGGACGATATCAGAATCTTAGCCGGAATACCAGTATCGGAGCGGAAGTGAAAAATATTGTATCGGGATGCCCCTAATTAAAATGTATGAAAATGACCCAAATACATGCTTGCTTCCTGACTGGTTAGCTTAGTCCAAACAAGCGGCTTTGGCGCTACAAGATTTCGCCATTGGGTGTGTTGTTGTTTTAGGACCAGGCAACAGTTTTCCACGGTAACCGAGAAGGCCTTCTTTGTTTGACACCTCGGTGCTGTAAGTGGGCAGCTACGCACCAACACTTCTCAATTTTAGCCTGTAGCGGACCAGTACTTCCCATGAGCCCCCCATCATTTTGACATGTCAGGAAGGCCACATAAATACATACATATACACTATGTAGCATGCTGCCTACACAAAGGCTAACTTCAAAATAAACATTCAACAAATGACGCCAATGCAATGGCCTTAGTAAGCTTTTGATTTGAAGAAGGCTGGCGTAACGCATGCTGGCATGACGGCTAGCTTGAATCACCTTCTCGCGATTTCGACTTGCATTATTCAAGTTTTGATTGCCAGCACAGTGTTGAAAGCAACATCAACAGACTTCACGGCCAATTAAGAACGCTAAGAAACCGCTAGTTAATTCTGCCATTAATGTATGATACAGGACATGTCTCCGACGTTAGCAGCTAGCCTCTAACTGCTAGCAGCGAATGCCCCCCTGGCAACAGCATTTGATGGCTGTTGCCTTGCTTTGCTTTCTTTCTTTTTCAATGATGTGGACAAAAGATGCTTTTTAAGGCTTGTACTTTGAGGTCTTTTTGATTCATGGTCCATGTATAAAATAAGGCATTGTGCCTTATCTTGCACTTAAAACTGTGTTCATAAAATCTAAATATCGGACATTTTGAGTTTAATGTTTTCATTTATTTATGTATGTGTTGTATATCTCTTGTAAATTTATGGATTAATTAACCTAATGATTTTCTGTTAACCACTGCCCAACATTACTTGCATCAGTCGAATAAGGGGAGTATTGGCGCATATTTTCTCCCACTTAAAGCACCGATAAAGCTGACTCATGTTGCCTCACTGCTGCCCCCGCAGGACATTGAAGACAAGCATCACAATGGGAAATGGCTACTGAAAAGCTCATTTTGCCAAGTCCAAATGATTAATTGCATGCCAAATAAAGCCACAAACTGCATTTCTCCCCATTAAACCTTTGCATTGATCTCACAGCCGCAACCTGATTTGTCTCAATTTGTCGCCGACTCTGCCCGATTATGTATCGATCCGCATTAGCAGCTGTGTTGCGCGTTTGTCACGCTCTTTTTTTTTTTTTTTTTTGCAGATGCAGGTAGGAACACTCTGGTTTATATTCTTGCTTGATGCAATCTGATGGCTGGAGACCAGTCCATTCTTTGTCTATGTGTGCCCTGACGGAACCGTCATTCCGGTTCTCCCGCAATTTGTTCACATTTGAGACTGCTGGTGTCAAATTTCACATCCTAGTTAGTCGTGTGGAAGAAGTACAAACGAAGAAATCCCTCCTGCCGCCGGAGTTCATCTCCACTGGCTGCCTCTGCATGAAGCATTTTTGAACAAACCTGCTCTGAGAATGAATTTACAAAACAAAATCCAAAAAGAAATAAAAACCAAGGCTAATCAAAAATCATTCTATGAACCAGTCCATTGGTTGTCTCTATGTGAACTTACACTAACCAATGACCAGTCCAATGTTTGTCTTTATCTGCCCTGACAGGCGACCAGTCATTTTGGCCCCAGACATTGACAGGTGACAATATCTCTTATCCGACAGATTTATGATGAGACACACGATAGAAAATGGCTGACATTTTGTTATTTATCATTTAAATTCTTTCAGAAAGTCATGACAGAATTCAGAGTGCCTCCACCCGAACCCCCCCCCCCAAAAATAAAATAAATAACATAACAGTGTGGATGAAATCAGTCAATCGAACACAAACCTCCTGGCGAGACAAAAATGGGAAAAAGTCAATCAAATGCATCTGTCTCGAGTGCTGCCGTTGCCTCATCCTCAAGATGATGTGGTCACCATGGCAACAGATGCACGCACAGGAGCATGGAGCGCAGCCAGCGACTCCCACCAATCCTCCCGTTCCTCCCCGGACCTTGAATCGCTGAAGACGGCACACTGGTGGACTTTGCTTGACTTGTGTGCGGATTAAGGTGTGAAGAAAAGCAACGAGCGCGTTTGACGTGCGCCGCATGGACAAAAAGCAGCCAGCAAGTTTGACCTACACGCGCTCATACGTCTCCACTCAAAGTCAAATCGGGAGACATCTTTTGTTTTGTTTTGTTTTTTTCTTTTGGAACGGTGGCAGGAGGGGCGCAAATATGAAATCGGAAGATGAGCGCAAGGCTAAATTGACAGCCGTGTGCATCACATTGCTCGCCTCAGATTGTCTGGACACGAGCGACTAGATTATCTTCAAATTTGTGGACACTGACACAGGCGTTAATCTCATGTACAGGATGCACCAACAGGTTGACATCTCCCAGATAAACTCACAGCCACGCTCAGTTTACATGTACACTGAAATAATATGACATAATATGGAAGTTGGTCCCTTCCAAAGTGGGCGGGGCTGACACACAAAAAAACGGCATTGAAACATCCTCGAAATTTTCAGTTTATTAATCCATCATTTTTGTTCATTTGGTATTTTTTGGTGATTAAAAAAAACAAAAACAAAACAACATCATTAGCAACTCAACCGCAATTAAGCAATATCACACGATAGGTAGTGATCTTTTGGAAACGGATTCAGTGACCGGGTTTGCAAAGTAAATGCCGTTCCCAAATGTCGTATTTGGATTCGCCTCAAAAGAAGGCGGACAAATTACTGTTGAGGAACTCACATCAGAGCATTTGGACAATTTGAAGTTACACAATGGCTTGGAATGATTACTCATTTGGATGTAGTTGACAATGAATATGAATAGCGATTAGTTGTGGATTGATCGCTGAATATTGCCACATCCAATTTTCTTTGTATCCTTTCTAACACATTGCAGTGGAATCCAGAGCCAAAAAGAGGACAACTGTGTGCATGTCCCAACATTGATGGACTCTGCTGGCGTCTCACATTCCTCCCAAATGTCCGCTGCTTCCAAATCACATTTTCATTTCGCCGTTTACCGGTCACAGTGACACGGCATGAATCTCAAAATTTTGGCTTTCATTTGGACATTTTTTACCTTCGGCCTGTTACACGCGTAAAGATTGTTCCAATCGGAACCTTTTTTTTTTATCTGTGACAGAGGGGTGTGCAGAGGGTGGTACCCCTGACCATCCACAAACAGAGACACATCCTTCATTTTGCGCACACAGGCAGAGGCTTTCATCTCACGTGAGTGCTGCAAAGGCTTTTTTTTTTTTTTCATCTTGCATACAAACTGCTTTTTTTCTTGCATGTGGAGCGCACGCGCGGCCTTACTTGCAGTGCTTGTGAGGTCCACTGAGGGTCTCGATGACGAAGCATTCGCCGCCGTTGAGGCAGTAGGCCAAGTCCTTGTCGTGACACGGCTTGAAATGCTCCGAGCGCAAAGGCGGCACCGTCGGAGACGCTGAAACCAAAGCAAACAAATACGCAAAAGTCATCTTCAATCTGCACACAAAAACGGAAGCAGCCTTCATTTGAATATACACGGGAAAAAGATAATCACTAGTCTCATTATTTTATGGAAGGTTATGGACAGCAAAATTGCGATATTCATGCACAGAAATATCTGAGCCGCTTCTCTCACTGCTCACTGGCCAATCGCAGGGCACACAAAGACGAACAACCATCCGCGCTCACACTCACCAAGGGAAAGTTTAGGGTGTTCCATTAACCTGCAATGCATGTTCTTGGAATGTGGGAGGAAACCGGGGGAACCCGCAGAAAAGACACACAGGCACGGGGAGAACATGCAAACACCACACAAGAAGGCCGGAGCCAGAATCAAACCCTGCATCTTTGAACTGTGAGCCCATTGTGCTCACAAGTTGACCACCATTCCACCACACAAAAACATTTGACCATAAACTTTGTACTTTGAAAAAATACGTTTATACTACGGCGGACCCCGTCTTCCAAAATAAAATGTCATAAAAGAGCAAGGTGGTAGTTTCCCCCAAAAATGTTTGCTATTGTTACACAGATTTTTCTCAAAAAGTGCTACATGCCTTGAAAATTTTGTTTTACCTAAAAATAAAATAAAATAAAATAAAAAGCTCAGAGGAAAGCAATCTGTTCAAAATAGGACACCAAAAATGTGATTTTGTCATTTTAGAACTCAAAATTATCACATTTATTCGGGATAGGCTACAAAAAAGTGTGGTTTCCGTTAAAAGGTTTCATTTTGCATGGAGCTAAGAATTATTTTAATGATCAATGAATTTGTCCATTATTATTTTCAATGATGGGATGAATCAGGTGAAAGCTGCCTTTGTCTTAAACGGAGCTCGATCTTAACTAACAGTTTTCAAAAGTCTAATCAGATGTTTGGAAATGTCTTGTTTGGATTAAAAATCAGCCTGCTCTCAAGGAGGACGAAACTAATCCAAGAAAGAAAATATTCCCACAGATGTACGCTGACATTGTGTAAAGGTCGTCCGAGGATACTGCAAAGTCTTCTGGCTGCAAACAATTGCACATTTTTGACCCGTTACAGTTTCTTGCGGTTGTCCCAATATTTTTGCATGTATGAAAAATGTCACGTTGCGCTCGCGTCATTAAGCACAAGCGGCGGCGCCTCCTTCCAAGCATTTCTAATTAGAGCGGAAGAGAGGGAAATCCCTCCAGCTGTGGCGGCTCTGTCCAAATTCCTGGAAGCCGGCCTCTAGCCATTCGTCGTCGTCATCTTCTCTTTGCTCTCGGCACACAGACGCCACGACAGGGCGGGACGGGACGGGAGGGGCGGGGCGGGCCAGTCGCTCAGACGGCTGACTGTGGCCTACTGCAGCGACAAAACAACGGGGGAAGCCCCCGCGTACGGCCCCCTACTAGATGTTGCGGACGATTTTGTGGTTTGCGGCCTTGACAAACACCCGGAAACAACGACACAACTTGATACCGCTGCAGACAGTGAAATTAAATGGCGCGATACGAGCTCTCTAGCAAGCTTTTCGTCAAAACACGACGCCAGCAACAAAATGAATTTCATCACTCAGGGCACACCAAAGAAAAAATACAACAAATTGTTTAATAAAAGATATCTTTGTTTATCCACTGTTGTGGTTTTGTTGAATTTTTGGGGGTGTGCTTTGGGTGACTCCATGGACCTATTTGTCTCGGTGTAGAAAAACGCTCCCGCCACAGCCGGCACGAGGCTCCGTTTGATCAACGCTTCCGACTCCGCCGCCGCCGCCTTGAAAGGCCCGCAGGCAGACGTCAGTCACAGAGCAGGAAAACTGCCCAATTTAGTGGGAAGACTGACGAGGAAAAAGGCAACAGGGGATCGATTAAACATCGGAGTCGGCCAACGCAGCCTCGCCTTCCCCGGAGAACCGAGCGGAGAGAATATACAGTCGAGCTTCACGCTTTCTCATCTCCACATTTCCCTTGCAAGTGATTTGCAGAGCCAACATCAAGATGAACCACGTGCAGCACATTTTTAGAACACAGGAAGGCCGACTTTCAATCATTTTTATCGTTACGCTTGGCCCAAGCAGTCCGATATTGTCACAAAATTTGGGAAGTGTAACATTTGGCCTGTTAAAAAATATTTGAGAAAAGTAGCATAGTGTCCCCTCGCCACTTGGCGCTTCACATTTTGTGGCTTCAGTGCTTCACAGATTGAACTCACCGTCATCATATCAATGAAAAAAAAACAAAATGGTGTTTTTTTGTCCCTCGTCAGGTCAAATGCAAAGGTGGCATGCAGACGTTTTTGTTTGCTCAAAAGAATTTGATGTGGCCTTTTTTATTTATTTTTTTTATTTTCTGAAATCCTTCCAAAATGACAAGACAATTATGTTCTTAGGCTAACAAAATGTTCCCTTCATGATCACATCATTCAGTCAATGCAATGCCGTGCAATTCCCCCCCCCCCAAAAAAGGAAAACATTCTGCCTGGTAAAACACTTTCTAGGATCGGTCATCAAAAAAAAAAAAATCTATTCTATTTTGCATCCCTTAATTCTGCTTGAACGGGCTTTTTATTTATTCATTTATTTTTAAAAAAGGCTACAAAAATGTCATCCTTTGTGTTCAAAACACACTAGCACAATTTTTGTAAAAAGCTTTTCATTTAGCATTAATAAGCTGTATTTGCACACAAAGACATATTTGCTCAAGACAGGCCACAAAAAAAAGCACGTTGCCATTTTGAACATTTCTTTTCTTGATCTGAATGCAACATTGTTCACAACATTGACATAATCAAGTACACGAGGAAGCCCGCAGTCGAGTGTGTGTGTGTGTGGGGGTGGGGGTGTGCGTGCGTGTGTGTGCGTGGGGGTGGGTGTGCGCGTGTGTGTGTGAAGACACAAACTTGTGTATTTGAGTGTAGTGTCTCGAAGGGACAGCACACTGATAATCCACAGCAGCCTCTGCAATGCAGATGCTTGACAGTGACACACACACACACACACGCACAGACACCCCTCTGTACGTGCTTGCAACACACTTGAGTGGACGCCCTCAGGCTTGGCCCAATAAATGGCATCAAACCAGAGCAAGTCGCCGCCACTGTGCGGCTCTAAAGACGATAGCGTCATTGCGCCACAGGCCCCCTCCTCACAGCCAAATAAAGACACTTTTCCAGACATTTCCAATACACGCACACGCACACGCACCCCCACACACCCACATACACAGATCCAAATGTAATTCAATAAACAAAGCAAAA
This sequence comes from Idiotropiscis lumnitzeri, assembly GCF_059441095.1. NCBI lineage: Eukaryota > Metazoa > Chordata > Actinopteri > Syngnathiformes > Syngnathidae > Idiotropiscis > Idiotropiscis lumnitzeri. Next base: position 12,439,843 of record NC_142399.1, read on the forward strand.
AAAAATATATATAAAAAAAAATCTGTCCTGACTTTGTAACCAATTTTCAAGGTCAAACCCTCGCTCAAAAATATTCACTAATCGTCAAAACGATTCTTGTTGAATTCCCTTCCAACAATACCTGTTTTATAAAGATTGAGTTAATAATCATTCAAACAAAGGTGACCATGCCCCTTTTTTTGCCGGAAAATGTCCAAAATTGGTGAGCCGTAGCTCCAAGTGACCTCAAAGTTAAGATTTTTTTTTGTGCCATCACTATCAACAAGAACAGCGAGTTTCATTGAAATCCAAATCTGCTCAGTAAACGTTTTTTGGCGACCAATGGAATGTTTGTCCACACGCTTTACGCACACATAAATGAGGCCCCGGGACTTTTTTTTGTTTCGAATTGCATCCCCCTGCAGCCAGTTTAACTTTGTGACATGAAATTTGGAAGGCCTGTCGATTAAAAGAGACCCGCAAAAAAGTGTCACGAAGCCATGCCGGGAAAGATACAGGAAATCAGCCATTTTGTTTTGAAACACTCTTTAAAGATGAGCTTGCTTTTGAGATTTTGTCTGATTGCTTGCAACTGTGAACCGAGTCCACATTTTTCCTACAGTCAATTTGAATTCATGTTGTGTTTTTGAATAAAGGAATTATTTTCAACAAAATAACTGACACATTGTTCAAAATTTGTAATGTCCTTTTACAATGTGTCATATTTACATGTTTGTTTTGGCAAACAAGATTGAACGCTTCTTGTCACATTATCTGTACAAAATTCGGAGACTATTTCGTTTGACATCAGGAGATGTAAGTCAAATGAAATGAGCAAAATTTGGTAAAAATAATGTTGTTTGTTTGCTTTTCTTTCGGATTAAAATGGGAAATCTGATTTCATTTCATGCCTATTTCTTTCCAACGCAACAGCAAAGTGCTCTGCTTAGTGAAATATAAGATAGTTGTGGACAAAAGGAGAGTGCTACAAATCTGGGGCTCGAAACAAAGCAAACAAAGCAAAGCGAAACAAAGCGAAGCAAAACGAAACGGAGCAGAACGGAACGGAACGGAGCGAAGCGCAACAAAACGAAATGAAACGGAGCAAAACGGAACGGAACGGAGCAAAGCGAAACAAAACGAAGCAAAGCGAAATGGAGCAAAATGAAACAAAGCAAAGCAAAGCAAAATAAATCCCAGACAACTACAATCAGTACAAACAAGTTGATTGGCTGTGACACAAGAAGAAGTTTCTTCGGCTTGCATCGCAAATTAAAGATGGACGTTCCTCAATTGGGATTATTAATGTGGCACAATTAGCATTTCGTCACTCTCACTTGTGATTTGCGTCATGGTGGCAAAATGGGATGGCAGCCCGCTGAATGGGCTACACATCAACCGAGCATCCAACCAACAACCTCATATGCTTTTGTTTGCTCAACAAGTGAGAAGAAGAAAAGGAATGTTGCGCCATTTTTAAGTGGGAGAGGAGCTGGCGGCGTTGCCAATTCTCGTCTCCGTCAACCAACGTTTACTGGAGATGTTGGCCGCAAAGTGCAGCTCACAAATTCTGCTCCGACGCTGCGCAAGATGGCAGCGACGCGTGCGGCCTTTTGTGCTGCGCCGTCAATCATCAAGAGGAGCCCACTTCTCCACTCAACAACACCGCCGCACCCTCATGGGTGCTGCTCCAAATGTCCTACAACAAAGTTGCAGTTGAAGCCGTCTTCACTTGGATGTGAGGGCCTGAAATGGCGAACGTTCGGCCAATAATAAGTGAAATGATGTCTGTAAACGATTACTTGATAATCAAATTGGTCATTGATCATTTTGGCCTCACAGTGCAGAGGTTGTGGGTTTGATTCCAGCTCTGGCCTTCCTGTGTGGAGTTTGCTTGTTTTCCCTGTAGCTGTGTGGCTTTTCTCCGGGTACTTTGGTTTCCTCCCACATCCCTTAAACATGTATGGTAGGCTGATTGCACACTCTAAATTACCCCTCGGTGTGAGTGTGAGCGCGGGTTATTGTTCCGCTAACAAACACTCATTGTCGTTTTCCCTCAGTCAACCGACTCGGAACGTTGGTGTTGCTGGGGTCTCTCATTTCAATTCCTTTCACTGAGGAAAATTTGCCCCAAATTGATTACGCAGTGGGAATTTTTCCCTGTTCCCCGCCGATCTCATTTTGTGTCAGTCACACTCTATTCAATGAACTACCAGAAGGTGCAAAAGTGCAACAAAAAAAAAAAATAAATAAATAAATAAAAATAGAATGACTACAAGTGTCACCTCTGGTAACCTTTCTAATCAAGCAATTTGTATTTAGCACATCCAGAAGGTTCCGGTGCACTGAACATATACACCTTGTGTCAAAAATGAATCCTCCTAGAGATGACATTGCCAAAATGGTTTGGCGTCCTTTGTGAAATGGAAAATGATACATAAACAATGGAAAATATTAACCTTTAGTCAGACTGCGTGCAAGTTTCATCACACTTGACCTCCAACGGAATTTCAAGAGGACAAACTGTCGGGGTGGGCGGAAATATCGATCAATCGGTTGCATCGCAATACTCACGTTTACGTCATTGGGCATAGAGACAAACAACACTCAAAAATTGTGCTCATCTCAAATGTCCAGGGTTACAAGGCCAGCATCTGCAGGGATGTGTTTGTCATCACAGTGGCAAAATTGAACCTGAATTTTATAGACAAGCTTGGCGAGACCCTGTTGAAAAATGTACTTGAGAACTATATGTTACCGACAGTAAACGGCTCGATTCTCTTTGGCAAATATGAACGGCGGTCAACGAGTTCCCAGAACCCCCGGCCCCCAAAATGGGCCCACCTTTTTACAACCGGAATTGTTAACATGAACATTTGCATTGTGATGTTGTTCCTCTGGGATGGTGCAAGTGTAAATGAATGCAATCCTACAGTGGCCCACTCCGTCTTCGTCACAGCTGACCCAAATAATGTGGCGGCACACTCACTAGTCCGCACTTACTAGATTCCTCCGTGTGAACAAGACGCGTCACAAGAGACGCCCGCCCGACGAAATACAAGTGGGTCAGTCCAAACAACGTTCCCAATTCAGGCCTTTTGTGCTTATGAAACCAACATGTACACAGGACGTACCATCGACACCACATGGGTTCACGCAACATGGATGGAAACATACAACATAGATACATGACACATGAATGTGGAAAAGGCGTGGCAACAGACAATAATCCTGTCAATGCCAGAGAAATGATAAGCGCGGGAGATCGGTTGCTGCTTGCTCAACCAGAATCTATTACAATTTTCCATAGGCAAAGCACTGTTTTCCGAAGGCTTTATACTTCAACAATCAACATTATAGAGCCACAGGTCAGAGTCATTATTCTAATTGAACAACATCTTTACATTCAGTGTCATGCTGTAGTCACGACTGTATGCAGCATATTTTTCTGTACATTACAATGCAGTCTTGTCACATTTCAATCACACAAAAAGCATTATTTTTCTTTTCCTATTAAATTTGACAGACAAATTAACCTTATCAAAGAATGAATTGAACACATTGGAAATCCTTGTAATAAAAAGCACTGAACATCATGGTTTAAGTTGACAACATTTAATTGTGTACGTGTAATTGAGTTGTACCGGCCGCAAGTTTAGAAATGATTCATCTTGAGTCTCATTTTTTTAATAGAACAAAAATGGCTTTTCAAAAGGGGTGTGGAGACTTTTCATATACATGCTGGATGGCGTAGTGCTGTTCACTGTGCATTTCTCTTTTATTTCCTCTGACTTTTTTGTCTCATGGCACAATTGCTTCACGGATAAATCCCCGCTAATCCCAACAGGAGGAAGTCATCCAAAGTTGAAAGTCAGAGGTGTATAATGCTTCAATTAGCTCAGTGACTCAGTCGGCACAAATACCAAACAAGAGCCCCAGCACTACTCTGTTATGTCCTGATGAGGAGACGAAAAAAAAAAAAAAAGTCCAACGTACGTGTGCAGGTTGCATATTTCATCCAATTGTTTCCCTGGCACACGTGTCGGGCGAAGGCCGGATTTTCCTAGCGCGTCATAAAAGCAGATTTGCAAAAGCTCGGCGGGCTGGCGGATCCCGGCAGAAAAAAAAAAAAGTCCTCCATTATTCATGCCTGTTTGTCCTGCTCCAAAGCTCGGGATTTGGACGGGCTGACAAACAGCAGGTCAATTAAGCAGATCAGGTAAAGGGTGTCGGGAGACGCTCACAAAACAGCCGTTCTGGACACGTGGCTCCATGTTCACGTTTGATCTTCTGACTTGGACCGGGATCGAGAGGATTCCGCCTGTGGACGCAGCAACAGATTCCAAAGACTACAAAGTCCAGTGTCCCATTTCGTTTCAAAACCTGTATCGGCTGACATACTCGAGCGCTGACGCGCAAATTTCAAAATCCTCATTCGTTATTTGTGTTGACATGAACATCCGAGTCACCCCCCCCCAAAAAAAAAACCATCCAGTTGGATCAAAATGGTAAATAGAGTGCACTTAAGTTGTCCAAAACACTTCCCAAAGCCTCATATTCACTCATTTGAAAGCATATTTATCATGAGTAGAGAAAAGTTTGGTCTTTTTAGTTGAAAATAACTTACTTAAACCTCCAACATCCCTTGTCATACTCTGGCTAACAACAGAACGCAGGTTTTTAGTTTTGGTTTTTCATTTTATTCCAATTTTGAATCCATCAGCATATTGTCATCCCAGCTAGCGATAGCTTAGCTAACATAGGAGGGTTTGTCTTTCCGGGCCAGTGTCCAAGTTTGCAAACTCCCTTTTTTTATTATATATTTTTTTTAATTATTTTTTTATTTTTATTTAATTTTTTTTGTGAGGATGGCTTCCGAGGCCAGCAGCGAAGTAACGACAAAAGTGGTGATAAACAGTCAAGGTGAGCTTGAATTGAACGCTCATTAGCCATCTGAGTATTCCCATACATGCGCATACACTTCCGGGTGTTGCACGCAGACAGGACGCTTCATTCAACGCGCGTGTACCTCATAAACATCAGACATATTACGACGCGAGCGTTGCTAATCAAAACAATACTGCGACGCTTGCAAACATGACAATTTAGCAGGATTCGTTCTTACTTGCATCATAGGTTTGCATGTAAAAATGACATCAGTACCAAAATGCCTCCCCCCGCCCCAGAAGTGTAATTGTTTTCCATGTCCTCTTTAATACTTTGCATAGATGAAGATAAATCTACAACACATGCTTTAATTAAATGGATGATGTGAGCCAGTGCAGCTCCATAGCTGTAGGACACTCCATTTGTGTTACGGTTGCGTTTGTATAAAGTGGATAATTACTCTATCATCAATGATTATTTCTGTCTCGATGGCATTTTACATTTTGTGATTCCAATTTAAAATAAACCTCCACTAGGTGACCTCTTATTTTAAAGTAGCGATACAAAAATCTTTTATCCAAGGGGTTGTTGGATTATGTCGACCCGCTGTAGCGTGCAACACAACTACATACACGCTACGCGTGTAACACGGACGCCCACATATGCGCACTCAAAATGTTTGGAAGATGCCCACATGTATAAGACAAGAATGCACACATTCACACAACTTGGACACACATGGAGAAAACATGGACAAATATGTACACGGTACATGGACACAAACATACATGCTACATGGGCACACACATACATTTGTACGTAGACACACATACAAGCTACATGCAGTAGACAGATGCACGATGCATGGACACCTGTACATGCTACATAAAAACCCCCCCAAAAAACTACACAAATACACGGACAGACAAAAAGCACACACAACGCACAGCCCCCCAGCAACACTGCATGGCACCTGATACCGCCCCGAACAAAACAGAAAGTGAACAGCCGTCAGAAACACGCAAGTTTGTTGACAACATTTTATCTTGGGGAATCCCGCCAGTTAACAGCCACTGACTGAGTGTGTTGATTGTCCTTTCCCCAATCGGGATATACAAAAGAAGAAAATCTGCCTTTGATATGAACTTTTCAAAAGGAGCAAACAGCGTTGAGCAAAGGCCAACGCATCCATCACCTGCCAGGATACGTGACGGCGAACATATCCAAAATGGCGTCGGCGCCATTGGATGAGAACGCGAGCGGCGGGCGGAGGACGTGCTGGGGATGTTCCGCTTACCGCTCCTCCGTGTTCGTTGACAGCGCCGGCCCCACGGGGGGAAGCTGCACGCTTGTCACGCTCGCTGCAGAAGCTCCCAGTGAGCCCCCCCCCATCGCTACCCCCCCCCCCCACCCCCAACTCAAATACACTCCATTTTTAATAAGACACACTGGATGAACTCTGACTTAATACGATGAATGATTCATAAAAAGCAAACACAATATTGATGCCCGGAGCACAAAGAAGATCACGTGTCTCGCTAAGCCACATTGTTAGCATGTTAGCATGGTTAGCCGGTGATGAACGACCGAGTCGCAGACGCCTAAAAACATTCATCAGATTGGCTCAACCGCACAGCACGTCCCTGACTTTTTGTTAGTAATGTGATTAGGTTCAAGAAAATTCAGATCTTTAAAAAGCAACAGTCACATTTTTAAATCTGTCTGTGGTAGCAAATAGAAGAAAGATGTGAAGACGAAGGAGCACCTGTGGAGACGTCTTTCTGCTCACGTGAACATCTCGTGGCACTTCATTGCAACGGCGGGATTAAAACCTGATTTGTTTCCTCTTGCTTTGAAATGGGATGCAAATCTGTCATATTTGCCTGAGCGCCTCTCGCTGCCTTTAATACGTTTCGACACTTTTAATAGTCGTCTTAGTTGGAGAGCTGCTGCCTGCTTTGCTCGCTTGCTGCACTCAAAGGAAAAACGACTAACATGGGAATGTAATCATTGTACTAATAACAATTCTCTTCTCCATCGTGCCACTTTTCTATTCCTTTTGCGCTTCTGGTATCGGCAAGAGCTGCCGGTGGCGGGAAGGCGGCGGAATTCCGATGAGCGAAGGGTCAGGCTGGCGGTCAGAAAGTAGAGAGGACAGTTAATTGCCTTCTTCTTCAGTCTTGTTTGTAGCTCGGAGGGATCAAACGATGGACCTCCGCCGCCGGCCAAATAAATTCATCCCCCGCTTGTCCGCTGGATGACTCATTGCCGTACCAATTCATTTTATTCCATTTTTATTTATTAACACCTGCATACGTTGACTCGACTCTTTATTATGTACACTATCTAAAAACACCCAAAACCTTTTATCTACGAATACTTGACTGAAACAGTCAGGGTTAGTTAATCAATTGTAAAAGCTTATAATTTTTAAATTTGTAAATTACGGAGCTGAGCAATCTGTTCTGCGGGCTGAATGGTATGTCCCTCCATTTTTGGGTCGTGGTGCGGGGGGTCGACAATTTTTTAAAAAGGGCTCCATTAAACCATTAAGGCCGGAGGTGGCCCACAAATATGCCCTTGGCCGTGCGATGTGGTCGCAGCCAAATGGGCAAATGACAAAAATTGCCTCAAAAGCGCCTCTACCCCTTTTTTAGAGGGGTGGGGGGTTGGGGACCGAAGATTTTAATGACTAAGGCCGGAGGGTCGAGGCCAGAAGGCTGTTGTCGATCGGTGGGGAACTGACCGTCAAAAAAGGGTCAAGTGCCCAGCTCTGGTAAATTACTGTATTATACTTATTATTAAGCGTGATAATTATCCAAAGTTTCGGTTTGCTTTGCTTTACCTATTTGATCTCGTCGACAATACCAATATATTTTAGAATGGACTGAGGTGAACCTACACCAGGCAGTTCACATTTTACTGTTCCAAGAGTCCCCGAATTGGATTTTTTTGTACATCAAGCATGTATAAGAAGTCTCTGTGTATTTCGTGAGGATCAGCTTGTTCCCTGTAACCGCCAGTGCCTGTCTGGTTTTCATACTTATTTGGCCATTTATTTCTCCACGACAAAATCTTTGCATTGAAGCTTCCGGGGATCATCTTTTTCACTCAATTAATGGTACCGCAATCGTTGAACGTGCCACTCTGCGTCCAAATATAAGACATAAGCCAAGAGCAAAGAATGTAAAACCCAAAAAGTTGTAAATACTTCAACACAGAATTGGCTTTCAACAGCACTTAACGATCACAAACATGAGGCAATGCTGGAGGATAGGCACAGCCGCCACTGCACCTTTATTGAACAAACTTGAACAAATGTACACACAATAAGCACATTCATACACGCTGGCCACAACAGACGTTAAAAGTTAATGGCCAGCAACTAAACTGAGCGCACAACCAAGTCTAATGTCATTGGCTGACGCCCATGTCACTCATCAGGCCAAGCCAGAGCCCGCTATTGAAAGCCATACACAATCAAAGTCACAGAAAATACATTGCCAGACATCAGGAAGCGGGCCCAAAGTGAACAATGATAATAACTTCATCTCATGTGCACATTTTGCTGCGTAATCATGCAAAATCAATTTTCATCTGATTACTTGATTCGTCGATGGACTAAATTGATTCCAAAAACATTCAACAGCTTCAGCCCTACATTATATGTTGTTCGCATTCAATTGGGAAATCTACGGAACGTGATGTCATGCTATTTCTTGACAGAAAGAGAGCGACAACAAGTCCGGACAGCACTTTGGCGAGCATATTTTCATACGTTTGAATTAATGGTGCGCTGACTGATCAGTCACCGATCGTGATCGGGTGGTTTCCGAGGAAAAATATGTGATAGGCAAATGCCTTTCATGGCCGATTGTGAAAATTTTATGAACATTTTTTTCAAACTGGATTATGAATTGGAATGTAAAAAAAAAAAAAATAAATGACAGACTGATAATTCAAAGAATAGTTAGTGAGCAGCTCTAGAATTGAACAATATAGCGCTAATCCGTGTAGTTGGTGTGGGAATTGGCCGATTTTATTCTTGGATGATTAGTATCGAAATCAGCGGCATGAAACACAGATTGGAACAAAACTATTAAAAAAACCCAAAATTTTTCCATATGAAGCCTGTTGCAAATTCTCACCGAGAGCGGACGGTTCTGCAACGTAGCGGCTGCGTTAAACGGCGCTTTGCCGTCTTCTAATTGATTAAAGCGCCGTTTTCTAATTGATTAAGATCGAGCTGTATAAATGAGTCCGATTGCAGACCTGAGGGGAGCACAGAGCATCTTTGAATCATCCAGAAAGAAGATATCAGGCCCGTTACCTCACAAGACTGGTCTTCTCCTCAGTGTGAAGTTAATTTCTCATCTAAGAATTCACCTCTTGTCCAATTTTGGAAATAGAGAGGACGAAACGCCGCCGTGTTTGGTCGCTAATTCCATGTGATGCTGTGACCTGCCTGTTGTTGATTTTCTTTTCTTTTTTTTTTTTTTTTTTGCTGCCACGTCGACGTGATTATACAGGCCCCGTGCATAATGGATGCTATGCTACGCGCTACATGATGCGAGGCCTCGGGAAAAGATGGAAACGACGACCCCCGCCTGCTCCACTTAGGAGGCGGCTATGCATTATTGAGGGAGGTGAGATGCACACACACACACACACACACACAAGCATGCCACCAACTCATCAACGAGTCTGAAGTCAGCGAAGTCAGACAGACCAAACACAAACCCGGATGGAATCCATTTTGTTCTCCTCTAAAACACCTTGCGCACTCTTTACCACATCTGCAGCTAGCGAATAATTTGGTATGCGGATATCGTATTATCTGACTCTGTCAAATTGAGTTTCTGTATAAAATGAGAAAAATAGATCTATATTTTTGATTATGAACACAATAGATATTATTTCACTTAATAATTATAACTAACAATTGTTTTTCAATTTTAGATCAACATTTTTATGACTTACATTTGCTCTGCATTAGCATCAAATTGTTTTCTTCTTTAGAAACATGAGTATGTATGGAACGAAGTGACGTGAGAACCGTTAAAAAAAAATTGATCAGTAGGAGCGGCAACTATGTCAGTCAAAGTGTGCAGAGTCCATTTTTTTTTAGAGTTTTTAATAGCTGACGTAGGTCGCATTAGTTTAAACTGGCCACAATTGCAGTTGCCACACCAGAAACAACTTCAAAACAAAAGCGTACCAAGGCACTGGTGCGCACGTATTATTTGGTAAACTTGATTTGGAAGTTGGCCTTCTCACCGCATTGGCAGCATGTGACATAATTGCAGCAGTGGCTGTTTTCCCGACCGTCACGTCATTTGATTGGCTGTTCGTCTCCAATGTGACACGTCTGCACAGCGTGCGCACGACGCATGGTCTTTTTCCAGCGGGCTGCGACCATTTTACACATGAGGAGTTCTTAACGTGCTTCCCGGAACACATCCTGCTTGCATTTGGTCTGAGAGTGAGAGTGATAGTGAGAGTGAGGCAAAGAGAGAGAGAGAGGCCACGTGTGCATGCTACGCCGAATGGAGAACGATGACGCACACCTACGCACCACATGGACAAGCTACATGGACACAATGTGGACTAACACCAATGCGCTTAAACTGAACATGACAGGGACACACAAATCCATGTTACATGGACACAGACATACATGCCATATAAATATACAACGCTACATGAATGAATCAGAAGCTGTTCATGGCTTTACATTGCATGGCTAAACACACACACACACACACACGCAACACCAACATACTACAGAGATTAAAATACACACCACATGACTGCATAGAATATGCAGGTCACAATAAAGGGGGATCCACTTGAGCCGTTGCCGAGGTGTAGAAAGGTGATCGGTTTGTCATTTCCTACTGGCATCCCGGACACACACGTACACGTACATACTACTTGCTGCCATGGGTGTAGAGTAATCCCCCCTGCATCGAAAGTTCCGGGCTGGCAGTCCCTCAAGTTTGTAGATTTTTTTTTTTTTTTTTTTTTGTACATGTCCTACAACCACTTTATGGCTAGATTTAATTTGGGTGCAATTCCATTGTCGACCACTAGATTTGGCACAGTATTCCGTTTGACAAAAAATCTGAAAGAAGAGTGAAAACAGGAACTAACTCAAGCTCAGCCTGTGTGATCATTGCAATATGTTGTGAGGTTTTGTTAGCTTGGAAAAACATGGGAATGGTTTTACTTGATGCGGAGCAGAATTTCTGCACTGTTACAAAGTTTGAACAATATTTTTTGTCTTACCCAATGACATCTATATCTCAATATATTCAATGTTTTCTCCCAAACATGCGATATAGAGTCGAGTTTAAATAGTCGGGGTCTTACTGTATACGGTCGCTCTCAGACATTCAGCCAAGAAAAATGATCATGTTCACAATAACTGCAAGGATCAATCCCATCACTTATTTGTCCAGCTGACATCATGGATGCGGATTAAAGGAATACAAAGAACACACGCGATTGGTTCCGAAAAAAAGAGAATGAGCGAATTGGTCCTGGGGAAGCACAATGAAAAGTCATTTGTGCTGCGGACTTGACAGACGCCAGCGCATTTTCATCGGCATCCCCAGCGGCAGGTTTGTAAAAGAAACCCAAACAGATGCCGGCAAAAATACCGGGATAGGAATTGACCCTCTTGTTCTCCCAATTTTTATTTATTTATTTTTTTAATGTGAGAGTGTGTCATGATCACGTTATGTATGTTCTGGCAAAATTATGTCAAGCTTTCAACATTTCGTTTAATTTCATATCCGTTGCGGAGGAGCTTAAATTAGGGCTGCACGGTTTGAGACCGAAATCATGATCTCAGACAACGCGATTTCGAGATCGTCAAAGCTGCTGTTTGTGCCCCGTGTTGAAGAAGCTCACACAAACCAGCGTACCGTGCTAAATAAAACAAACACCCGTAGTCCTGTAAGTAATTTATTTCTGAATGCGAGACACCGAGCTATCTTGCGCTGCGGCAGTACGGCTTTTATTTGTACTTACAATATGGAAGTTCGTGCGTAGCAGCAGCAACGAGCTGCGTGATGCGTATCATCTCCTCCGTGGGGACAAATAAACGACCCTGCTAACAAGTAGCGTCTTAAGATGAGCAGGCAAAAGAGGAGTGGCTTAATGTGGTAATCGCTAAAGTGAAATAGAGAAACGAGAAAGACCCGAAATAAGTACTTTGGTGTACAGTCCACTTTTAACAAAAGTCTGGCTAGAACCGTTGTATTACAATCAATATGTATCGAGACATAAAATGAGAAGACGGCTACGTTAGCAATTTAGCAGACGCTCTCAGACTGGAACACGTAAACGGCTGACGTCATCATGGTAAAGATGTTCAACGTTAGAGCTACGCAATCATAGGTCTCAAAATGATATATTTGAATCAATTTAACTTTGTCAAGGGACAATATTTTTTTTGGGGACAATATTGTATCCACAATTACACAGAAATCCAAAATTATACCTGACAGAGAGTAATCTTGAAAAACAACTGCCTCCCTCACAAAACGTCTTTAGCATCTGCATTATTACAGTCATAGTTTTTATTGTTTTTACAGCATTTTCTGTCATGTTGGTAAACATTGGTAACGTGAATTAAATCGAAATCGCAATATCCGTCAGAAAAATCCCATTACAATTTTTTCCCAAAATCGTTCACTACTACTTAGGCTAAAAGACATGGCCACTGCCTAACCTGTCTTAAAATGTACTGATCTGACGGTACTCACCTGATTACTTCCTTCGACTGTTTATTTTATGTAAGTTAATTTGTATGTGACCTTCTGAAAGCATTCTGACTTTTGCAGCCAAAGTGCACTTGAGCTCCATTGCAAGCAGCTCGCTTGAGAAATGTAGCACGCCGGGCCAGTCTCTTTTATTCAAGACGCCGACGCATCTATTCAGCAGCAAGGACAGCAGAAAAGAAAAGTAGCCCGCTGCCGCCGCCACGGAAAATGATTCAGCCAATGTTCTCTCTCTTCAGTCACGTCGCTCGTTAACGATGGCGGCGGTGGGTAAGCGAGCGGAGAGGGCTGCTCGCGTGAAAGGAGAGGTCGTGGCGGGAATAACGCGCGGGGAAATGGGAAGCGCTCGTTAAGTGGGCCGATGATAACCGCACGTTGTGAGCACCAGTCACTCCGCTACCTTACATAAATGACCTTCATTCGGGAATAGAAGCTGTCGCTTTGCACATATGTTGTGTCTATTGTAAATGTCCACGATGTGGGCGTGTTTGTTGCCATCCATGTCATGTGAATGTGTGCGTCCGTGAAACGCAATATATATATATATATATATATATATATGTCAACCATCTCCCAAATTTGTTTCCTTCACTTGAAAGAACTCGGAATGTTTTCTCCCGGCAGGTTCAGGTGTTGGTTGGAGTTCATCTTTGATCAGCATGTAAAAGTTCCCCCAAAGAAGTTGAGAGCAGTAAGAACTCTGCGTTTATGTCTTTAAAAACGTCTGACGTCAGCAGAGGGCTGGGAAGGGGGGGAAACAAATATTTACAGGCTGCAGAGAGCAGCAGAGAGTCTCTTTTATGGTCAAACTTTTCATTTTGCCAAATAAAAATGCTCCTGTAAAAAAAAAAAAAGAGAATATATATTTTCTTTGACTCTGCAGGGTCACTTTGTACCATAAAAAGTCTTCTTTAGTCTGCATGTGGCACAGCTCTGGCTCGTACGTGCATGCGCATAAAGGGAATTTAGACAGCAAGCGAGGAAGTCAAAAAGTATCACTTGCTCAGAAATACGATTCGTGCAAATTATTTTCTATAGTAAAGCAAATTGTTGAAAACTAATTAAACTAGGATAACGACCACATCTGTAATCAAAATGCATTTTGCTTAATACTCACTGTTTAGTTTTGCGGTCACTCTATTCGTCCAATGCAATACAACTTTATTTATACAAAGCAATGGTAGTTTATGAATAGGTCAACATTTTAGAATGAAGTGTTTAATTACAACTAGAGATGCCTGCTAATGAATCATACACTTCCATAGTTAATTTTATTGGACTAAATGCACAACAAAATGACATTAATCGTCTTCGCAACTTACACTAGATGTGTCATCTGCGTGCGCGCACAGCAGGAACGCAACACTTAACGAGGCGCGAAGGCACCAGCGGCAGTGAGAGGCCAATTAAGGGGTGTGCATTAAAAAAAAAAGAAAAACCTTTGTGCCGTTAAAGGATCTTAATTGTACTGCAATGAGTATTTGTAATATGTACTTCTTCTAGTGACTCCACCCAACCAAAGTTGCTTTGATGTCGTTGAACTACTTTTGTTTTCTTTGCTGAGTAACTCAAGTGTAGTCGAGCTACATTTAACGGAGAATAGCTTAAAGCTTATCTCACCACATTTTCCAAGTAGCTTGCCCAACACTGTGTGTGCGTGTGCGTGCGTGTGTGTGTGTGAGCGTGAGTGCGTGCATTTGTGCGTGTGTGCATTCCCGCAGTGGGAATAAAATACTATTTTTTGCTCCTCGCACTTGTCAAGCGTCTCCCTGCAGAGCTCACAGATGTTCGTTCTGATTAAAAATGACGCCTCACCTCAAACTACTTTTTGAAACTTGTGCTTTTTTTTTCTGCCACCTCCGGTCTTCAAAAAATCCACAAAGTGGGCCGCCTCAACCTCCTCACCACCACAGTCCTTCATTGTGATTGACGTGTGTAAAATAATGACTAACCGCTATTCATACCACATCATTTGCTTTTAATTGCCTCTCATAAAATATGCGTGGACCATAAAAACCACAAACCGAATAGTTTGCGTGTCCATGCGAGAGTCGTTGGCTCTGTGGCGTCAATAATACATTATTAGCGGACACTTATGCCCAGCATTAGCGCCCCGTGCTAGCACAGATGCTAATGATTTGTTAGCATGCCCATTTTGATTAGTCGATAACGATCCAATTGTAGTGAGAACATTGTACTCATTGGCCAAATGGGACTTTGCTCGCGGTTGACAGGGCAGAAGCGCTAATAGGTAACAGCTAGTGCTTCCGCACTGAACAATTCCGGGGAGAAAAAAAAAAAAATCTAATATTGTCATGACATTTTTTGGTGTGTTAGCGGAAGCTTTGGAAAAAGCAGGTGGTAAAGGTAAGGCAGTGCGTTCTTTTCTTTTTTTTTTTTTTTTTTTTTTAAGATTAGCTGTAAAATATTTCGAATGACATAATCTTGCAGTTTTTAGGAAAGTACAATGCAGTTGCCACAAACCATTCTTGGAAAGAACATTTTCAAACTTCTCTTCAAATCCATTTCAGTCGACACATGTCATCGTACACAAACATAGCAGATCTACAAAAGTACTTTGAAAGAAATTCACCTTTTTGTATTTTGGATAGCTTTAGTAATTCACCACATCTCAGTAAGAAAGAATAACATAAAATCAAATTTTTATTACTGTCAAACGTCAAAACGGACCAAGAACAACTTTAACAGTATGTAAGGGTGAGAAAGTATTTGTTGTTCATGACTTCCGAGAGGTCATTTCATAAGACAGGAGCATGAGTTTGCATGATGTCGCCGCCAATCAGCCTCCATTTTGTCAGCACACAACAACAATCTTGCGGTGAAGCTGCTGATGCAATATGAAAATCCTCCAAGTGTGACGCGGTAATGAGAAGATGAAATGATTGAAGATGAAACTCAATCCATCACGCCCAACCATGTTAAGCGTTTATTTGCGCAAAAGCTGAGCGAGTGAAACGCAAAGCAGCATCGCCATTATTCGAGCGAGTCAAACTCAATCAAAGGGCGACGTGCCCACAACGGCTGGAATATTGTTTTTCGCCGTCTGAAACGCTAATCGCTCGTGAAATATGACAAATACTTGGGCTGAGTCAAAAGCAAACACTAGGCAAACCGCGGCAATGATGCTGCCTTTACATTTAAACGGTTGTTGACGTGACTTGCCTTGTCCTGGTAATTATGCTTTATAGAAGCAGTTGATTTCTTCTCATTTTTTGTTTTCTCATCCTTTATTACACTTTGTCCCCTTTTATTCACCCATCGGTAGCCGTGGTCTTTTACATTGGCCACATTTGTTTTTCAACGGAAAGGTGTGGAAGAGGGTCTCGCTTTGCTTGTCTGTCAAAGTCACCCTTTCACGTAACTGAAAAGACATGAATAGATGGCACCGCTGCAGATTAGCATAGTTTTTGAGTTGAATATACAGATTAGGGGTGACTTTCGGCTCATTGTGGCTATTATTATGGAGAGAAATGAAGTAAAAAATGTGGGACTTTAACTTCCCCACACTTGAACGACATCAAAGTACAATAAAATTTGAGGATTTCCAAAGAAAATACAAGGAAAAGCTAAAAGTTTTATCCACTTTTTGTGGTATTGGTTAAACAAACACATGTTCTGAGGTTAATTTCGAAAGAATCTAGAAACAAACTTGTTTTTTCATGTGAAAGAAGGGAATTTCGGTCAGTCCATATAGTCACAAAAAATGATAATCTGGAAATGTTGGAACATGAGTCAAAATGAAAATGCATCTGTAAAACGGCTTGCTCTGCTTGCTGCAGTTTTTGTGGGCAGCTTTGGATCAATGGAATTTCAGTTGATTTTAAATTGGGTGAAAATTGGTTTCATAGAGTGCTCACGTAAAAAATTCAACTTCCAATTCAAGACACCACCGGAGTGTCTTGTCTGCATCCGTATTTTGTTCCGGGTAATAAAGTCTTCATGATTGGATTGCTTTTATCTGATTGGAGGCTTTTCCAACTAGGAAGTACAAGGTACTGAGAATTACAATTAGTTCCTTGAACTGTGACGCGACGGCAGGGAAGTTTGTCACCTGACCTCGCCGACCCCCCTCCCCAAACAATGAATCTAGACTCGACGATGAACATCGCCGTCAATCCATCGTTACTCGCGGGACAGATCTCCATAAATCCGCCGTCCGCTTCTTCTGACGCATTCTCTCTTTGGAGTGACGAGAGCAAATTGTCTCTGTTGACTTTTGAGCGCTACTGATGTTTGTGTTCTCCAGCTCAAGTGAAATGTCACCCGTCAAAACCTCGCGTCAGACTCCTCCAGCGGCCAAATCCTGACAGCAATGTTTGTGCCGTGTGTATCTTGTCCGGCCCGTCAACGTCGCTGCGGGATAAATGAACCTCAGACTGTCTGTGTGCGTGTGTTTGATTTCCACTTGTTGAATGATATAACAGGGCTGACTATGACACTGGCTGGACCCGATTTAGCCCATGTCTTAATACCAACGCGATCACCATCAATACAAAAAAAGGGCTCGTTGTAGTTTTAGCACGTATACCTGCCTCATAACTTGCGAATGATTAAATGTATCCAACAGACGGTTTGTTAGTTGAATCAAGTTTTGTCAGTGGATGGAAAATGATGATGTGGGCCAACTAGCTGGCCCCGTCAGGCCAATTGTAAACATGAATGGTTTAAGAAACATTCTTTTTGCTGGACTGATATTACATGGACCAGCACCACTGATTGTGAAAGCACAGGGGAGATTACATTGACACAGCAATTCGTCGACCAATTCAAATTCGCAACGGTTTCTGGTTGCAAGGGATTTTCTTTTTTTTTGGGCATGATACTTTTTTTTTTTTTTACATAAACATCCAATTAATCGGAAATTGTTACCTTTTTCTGACAAAATTGGCCTAAAGAAAACAGATCGGCCGGTCAGGCCCTCGGTATATGAAAAAAATTCTGCTGTCAAGTGATTAAATTTGTGTTTTTTTTCCAATTCCATAATGAATTGTGATTAATCCCATTTTTTTCTACTACTAATTTTTGTGAAGCTTTTAACAGATATTTACTTGAAAAATATCTTGTAATTAATACAAAATCACCAAATATGAAGTGTATTTTGAATCAAAGACTGTTCTAATAGCTTTCTTTGACCCTTGAATCCGACGGGTGGGTCAGATTAAAGACCTCCAAAGAATGACGACATTCAAGGCACTTGCAACATCGCAAACAACAAGAGAATGTTATTATTATGTACGACCATATTACCCTATCATATGAATAAATTATCATATGAATATGTCATGATGACTGCTTCAGATTGCGCACTTGTCCTGCTGCCAGCGGCCGCGTCCTGGCAAGAGGGCAAACGAAAAAAAAAATAAAATAATACAAATACCACAAGGGCGGTTTCCGGCGGAGCCACCACGGCCGACAAGCTGCAGCGCTGCAGGCGGGCGGAGACAGCTGCGTTCAGGCGCTCATGTGGGCCTGGAGTCTAGTACCATTGCAGCAGGTACACACATACACCCACACACACGCCGAGGGACGGCGCTCACCACAGGCTCACTGCAGTCACTGCAGAGTTAAGTTAAGCTGCGATTTGTCATGGTAGCAGGATGCTGGCTATCATCGTCACGCATGACTTTAAAAAAAACTAAACAACAACAACCCAAAGTGGAAATACAAATCCAGTGGTACCTTGCCTTGGGAGTTGATTTAAGTTCTGGATGTTAGCATACATGCTAAATCAATGTCTAAATAGCATTTGTGAGTTCTATGTATTTAGTATAACTTAACTAATATCGGGACATGGATGCAGTTCTCGTCTTTTGCGTGTAAACAGCACCACAAATGGATAACAAGATGTGCTGTAAAGGCAGAGGTTCAGCTTTAAAGCTATTTACATCCAAATCGGGTAAACAGTGTTGAAAGTTTGTATTGATTTACACCAAAGGAGCAAAAGTAAATACGAAGGTGGTTCGCTCTTGGAAATCCAAAAGTAGTGGGTCACTACAAATCAAGCTGAAAGTGTCATGTGGACGTCTCCCAACTTCGAGGTTGTGAGTTCCATCCCCGGCCAATGTGACCGTGTGGAAGTGTCCCTTGTATCAAGAAACCGAACCCGTCCAGGTTGCCATCAGCAGGTGAATGAAGGTCACAGTGCGAAGCACTTCCAGCACCCAAGGTAGAAAAGAAAAGCGTTCTGCAAGTCACAACGAACAATTTGAAAGTGATTCAGATCATCGGTCTGCTTTTTTTTTTTTTTCACAGAAATGGGATAATATTTAATGATGAGAGGTGAAAACGCGGGGGCAATTTGAACCTACACATCTCTAAGCGATTATGCAATTACTAAAATAGTGGTAATTTGATCATGGATTAGTTGTCATTCATTTTGACAGCTGCAATCATGTTGGTCTCATTTCAAAGACTTTGCGGCGGTGGTTCGAGACAGGAAAATGTGAACTGACTCCAATATTTATGGGCTTGCCTTTAAAAGTGTGGCCGGACTACTAACCTGCACTACAGTACATTCAAATACAAGTCGATGCCCGCAAGTGACTCAGTGCATCTTTTGGTTTCTACTGAGGGTATTATGAACCGTCCAAACTATAAATCAACTGAGAGGAGAGGAGAGGAGGAGGAGGAGGAAAAAAAATACAAATATTTGCTGCAAGAATGGTTTGATTTATAACTGATGGCTAAAATTTGTGACAGAAGGATATGCAAATCTGCCTTTGCAGGCAGGGACCACGAGCACAGCAGAGAGAGAGAGAGAGAGCGAGAGAGGTGTGCTGCAGCGAGCCAAAACAAAACAGATTTTAATTTATAGGCCTTGAAATTGAAAAAAAAGGCCAAAATGCCAAATATTGGCTTTATCACTAGCTAAAATGCAGCAGTAATATTGTTCATATCTTCCATGTTATTTTCAATGAATAAAAATTTGTAAAAAAAAAAAAAAAAAAAGATTTTGAAATCATCCCATGTTTTGCCACCTCGGACGCCAATGTTTTTACTCACGTTTTAAAGCTTTTATTTAATTTTTTTTATCCTCGCGCGAGCAGCCATCGGGCGGATGTCGCTGCAGCAATGCTATGTGCAGTTTGTCTTTATACAGGTGCAATTTGAATTTTGAAAATGTGTTACAGGTTCACTCCAAGTTGAAGGGCGTTGCTACGGCTGACGTTGGCTTGGACACCACCGGGTGGCGTTTCCTCTGCATTTTTAGCCCAATTGCAGTCGCCGTTTTTGAGTTTGCCAAACAACAAATGTCGATGTCGTCTCCTCTGCACACACCGCCGCCAAGCTAGCTTGCTTCGCAGCAGCTGCAACAAGCTGTGGATCCTCTCTTCAGTGCGGACAAATAAATGGTTGTGCGTTGAATAAGCCAACCGGGGAAAGCCGTTTCAGTCGTGGCAGCATGTGACTAAACGGACCAATCACGAGAGGCGCTGCATTCAACGCGCAGCAACAATTTCTGAAGTTTGTGCTGTACGTGTTGCACTTGCATTAGTTGGAGTAGGGAGTAGAAAGAGACGTTAACATGGAATTTTGGTTTTGAAAATGGTTTTCATATGCTCACGCAGATTTTCACCTTTTGCAGCCCACGATGTGAAACGGGCGACGCTGTAATTCAATGGAGAGCCGCCAGAAAAGTGCGGGATCTCTTGATACGTCAAAGCACATCATGGCAAAAGCATGCAAATATGTCCCCGACGGGCTGTAAGCAGCACGGACATCCCAGCAATGCGATTCGACATTTAAAAGCGCATCGGGAGAAGTGTTTGGACGACAGTAATAACACAGCCGTCCGTGACCAGACGGACATTTTGCACTTTTTAAAAGCTCCCTTGAGGTCCAAGAGCCATTTTGATACTTTCATCCTCTATCCACCTTCTGCCGCTTTTCGCCTTGAGGGCGCAGCTTCTCTTCTGCACTAACAGTCCATTAGTTTGCAAAGATTTGGTCTGTGACGATCCACAAAGGCTTCAGCTGGTCACGCGGACGTTGAACGCATCGAGATTGCTGCCGCTTCAAGTTAAAGATTCACTTTTATGGCTGATCTATCTGAAGATCTTGTGCTCGAGATATAATCTGACTGACGCTCGGAGAAGTGCCGCTAAAATCAAAGCAGATCCAAGTGTTAGCTGCCTGGTGTAATAATGCTTTATCACACGTCTGCACACTTACATCATGTTCATTTGTCATAGCACACAGTGGAATCAGCCAATTTGAGTCCTTTTCAAAATAATCCGCATGGAATAAATTGAAGACCAATACATTCTTACTTTGCCTTGTGACATTAAATGCCGTTAAGTTACGATGACGTCTTGGAGCCGACATGGAACTCTGAGTCCATTTGTTCTCATACGCATCATCCGTGTGACCGTGACGTGCTTGTCCCGGTTCTTGCGTTTGTGAAAGCCTCTAAAATATTGACAGCAACTGTGGTGCATTAGCGTTTTCCGTCAGCAACGAGTGAAACTGGAGAACAGCACACATAAATCCACCACTTTCAAAAACTGAGTGGTGGGCGGTCAAGGCCTTCTCTGCTGGCCTAACACATTCAAGAAATTAATATAAATATATAATTTTATTCTTCTGGTATCTATTGTTTGTCTTTTAATATGGGTTCTAATTTCCTGCAAATTTTTAAGACAGACCTTTTAAGAGACGCTCGCTCTCGCTAGCCGAGGTGGTGGCCCAACACTCAGTAGTGCCTAAGTGTGTCTTTATATTATTTCCCCAGTCGTTGTGTCATAAATGATGGTATTATGAGGGGGTTTTATTCAAGTCAGACTAAGTAGGACTATTCCTCGTGTATTGATTGACTATCTGACATGAGTTGTTTTGATGTCATAAAAGTCCCCCATTTTTTGTTGTTGTTGTTGTGCCAATCTATTAAACATGCATTGTATATGACTGACAGTAAAAATAAAAAAATAAATAATAATGGTTGGCACGATGGCCCCACACGTGCAGAAGTCGTGGGTTCTATTCCCGCTCCCGGCCTTCCTCTGTGGAGTTTGCATGTTCTCCCCATGCCTGCGTGGGTTTTCTGCGGGTACTCTGGTTTCTTCCCACATTCCAAAAACATGCATGGCAGGTTGATTGGACACTCGAAATTGCCCCTAGGTGTGTTTGTGAGCGCGGATGGTTGTTCGTCTATGTGTGCCGTGCAATTGGCTGGCAACCATTTCAGGGTGTCCCCCGCCTATTGCCCGAAGATAGCTGGGATAGGCTCCAGCACCCCCAGCGACCCGAGTGAGGAGAAGCGGTATAGATGAAGGACAGATGGATAATAATAATTGTGTACATACTTCTGAATCTGTCCTTTATAGTTATACTGAAGTAGAGGTGCTGCATCAGTGCTACTAATGTTATCAGCCTTTCACCTTCTGCTAAAGGTATTAGTGCTTTTTTTTTAACCTCTACTTAAAGACAAGATGTGACGCGATGTCAATTGAGGTAACGCTGCCGCCTACACTCATCTCATCTCGTCTCATCCCGCTGAGTACAAAAACAACTCTTAGCCACGCAGCTGGGCGTAAAAAAAAAAAAAAAAAAAATTGCAAGTAAAGGATTAGCCACTTAGGTCTGCGGCTGGAGGTGCGCTCAAAACGCTCCAGATGCGTCTCCGCACACGTGTCAGACAAATTAGGCCGCGATGACTCTTCGTCCCCCGAGGCGCTTTAGCTCGACGTCGCTAAAGTGAAAATGTCAGCTGTGTAGTCAAAACCTTCTCAGCCGAGACTTCTTGCTGCAATTAGACCGATCCATATTGAAACATCAATACTCACGGACCAGCCACCCTCGTTCCGGAATACGCACACAGAATTTAATTAATAAATAAATAAATAAACGAATAAATAACTACCAGAATAAAAAATTTCAACAAAAAAAACTTATTTGTGGTGCACTTGTAAGTGAGATACGGGAGTCAAAACAGCCCCAGGGTCTTTTCTTCTCATCTACTCCACAAACAAACACAGTGCAGCTCAGCCTCAAATTCAGTAGCATAATGCTTAAACAGCTTCGCACCTACTTGAGAGGGCCTCGAAAGATTTGACATTTTCAATGCTTAAATAAGTTTCATTTGGTGACGAAATCATATCCCCAACTGTCGATGTTTACGGTGTAGCGAGGGAGGAGCAGTCCAAGTCCGTTTGCTTACATGAGCCTTGCTGAGAACATTTAATTTCTGCAAATCAAGGCGTTTGAATCACTCAGATTCCACATATCCAAGGGATGTAAAGATTCATTGGAAATCGACTGAATATAGATTTGCAATCCGCCAAGCACTTAAAAACGTAAAGAATCGACGTCATGCTTTTTTCATGTACACAACCATGAAGCCGTGTTAAGCCATTTTGCAATATATTCGAGTTTTCCGCATCTCAGTTACTCAGCACGCGGGCTGACACATTTCAGAATCAATTATTATATCATTTATTCAAACGACGACTTGAATAATCAGATAAAAATGTAATTCTACATTAATTTAATGTAGTTTTTGTTTTCATGAAATAATTATTGTGGTTTAATTGGTAATTTTATGGTTAAACAAAACCAAGTAACAACAAGCATATCAGATGAGAGGGGGTGATGATACCCTTGCTAGCAATTGTGAGCCACCTCTTGGACTTGAATTCATGAGAAGGGTTACCAGTTTGATATATACTTCCGGATCCACTTCAGGTTCAACACGTTATCTATTCCAGATTATTATTATTATACCTGCAAATAGATATTAGAGATTAAACATTCACTTTTTCCAAAAACTTGATTATGATTCTGTGACTGGTTTAGTGGGCAACGTGTCAGAAAATAGGGGAAAATGTTAATCAAGTAAGAGCAGATATTTAAAAATTTGTATTAATTGATTGATTTAATCTTATTTGTATTTAACACGATAGATAATCAGTTTGCTTTGTTGAGGGACGACAGAAAACAGAACAAGATCTGTTGAGAGGTTGAAATCAGGACAATATTAAGTAATTAATCAGTTAACTTTGACACCGCTAAGTCAACACAAACACCTTCCCATCAGGCTCATCTACAGTATTCGCTCGCACAAAGTGACATGTCATCGCACATGAAAAAACAAATATGCCCATAAGCACTTTACTAGAACAAGTCAGTCAATTCACAATTTTGGCACAAGACATTAAATGTTGGGGAATACGGGCAAAATGTAATGACAAAGTAGGCTAGACAAACTGCCAGTAGCTGCAAAAACATATACGGTATACTTTCACTTATGACATTCAAGCACCATTCCAGTGCTATTATATTCATAACGGCATCTTGCGAACTTACCTGTTGGTGGTCAAGTAGTCCAGGCAGGCCCGTGGATCGCACAAGACGGAGAGGCGAAAGGAGAGAGAGAGAGAGAGAGATGATCAGTCAAACATCTGCAAATAAACAACTTCACATTTGAGCAACTGGGCAATAAACCGCACTGGAGAACATCAACATAACAAAAAAAAGCCGCATGAAAAACATTGAGATGGGGGAGGAGGGGGGCTCCCTTGCTTCAACGCCTCATTGCTTCAACATGTGCGGGAGGAGCTGTCAGAAAATATTGCTTCATGATATGTGCTCACGGGACGCATGCAAAGTAGCCGCAGCAGTGTGACATGGATCCAACTGAGCAGTCACTCATTCATTATGCATGTGGCTCCTGGAGAGCAGGCTGCAATCACCTTTACATTCAGCACGCGTGCTCGCGCCACGACCACTCCACTCTACATTTGCCCTTCCAACATATTTGACAGCTCACACGCTCATTTCCCGAATGTGCTTGTTGCATTTATATCATTTTCATTTACAATTTCCAGCCCTCACTGAACAAACTGTCTAGCCTAGGTTGTGCTGAGTCCCGCTCTGCCCTTTTTCCCATATGGTGTTCAACAGGGTTCTGTTTTGGCGCCCTTGCTGTTTTCACCGTATTTGCTGCCCCGAGGATCCATCCTACGAAAACGTGGAATTTCCTTCCATTGCCATGCGGAAGACAGTCAGATCTATGTCACGCTGAGACGCACTCTCCTTGAGGCCACTTTCATCCAGTCTAGAAGAAATCAAAATCTGGATGTCACTGAATTTCTAAATTACAGAGTAAGAAGCTCAATTTGTTGTCATCTATTTAGCGGCCAGAAGCTAATTAAGACCATAAGAGGCGCAAACATACTTAAAAAAACATTTGCTTCGCTAAATGTCTGAAATGTAAAGAGTCGGGGTTCGTGTGCACATTCTTGCTCTTGTCCGCTTCAGTCCGTGTCAGTGGTGAAGCGATCGGCACAGTATTTTGGATTTTGTGGAGGTGATCACATGAGCTCACGTTTGATGTCAATAAATCCAAACTATTGTGCAAGAACGCTTTTCTACTTTCACAGCATGTAGTGGACAAGAGTAGTAATGTGCATTTGCATCTTGGTGGCAATCGGTCACCCTTTTAGACATGAGAAATGCTAAAGCGAGCAATAAAAAAAAAAAAAAAAAAAAAAGTTGTCCAAAACGAAGCGTGCCAATCTGAAAAAAACAAAAAAAAAAACAACCCTTAAATCACTACAGAGTCTTTTAGGGGGGATTGTTTTTAGAACTGATGTTATTTTTACATGCAACCCAATTATATAGATGTCAATGTTAATGTCAATAAAGTGCCCCTATAATGGATCCAGAAGGGAGGAGCAAGAATGTGGTTATTGTCGTCTTTGTCCTCCTCCATCCGTCCAGGCTTCTTGGTCTTGGTCCTCTTGCTGCAGCCACTGATGGGCTGTAGAACCTTTTACAGTCTCTTGCAGCTCTCCGCCGCCAGATGACTTTTGTAGAAATATCAAATCAGTGCCACCCAGACACGACGTGCACATATCCACAAAGACAATAAAATATTGATCAATGTACATCATTTTCTTGGAAGTCCAACTAATCTTCAGGCAGGGAGAATGAACATGCTGGAGCTTTGTTTGGTTTAAAGCTCAGCTGCCGCCGCCACGGCCGGCAATGCGCTGCCTGTGGAGCACAAACGGCTGGAGATAATTAGAGCTTACTTTCGACAACGGACGAGCACGCGTGCACGGGAGAGCAAAAAATGTTTACGCTGCAAGTCCAGCGGTGTTGTTTAAGATTAATGGGATCGCCTCTTTGTCCAAAACATGGCTGCAGTGTGCACATTTCCTCACGTCATTAGAGAATGTGGAGCACACACACACACACACACCCACACACCCACACACACACACACTCAAGCGTTTGATGTCGGCCTGCCCGCAGCGTTGTCTTTCACCTCTCATCTGGACGAGACGTAGGCGGCAACGGATCCCCGATTAGATGTCTGCAGGTGTGATTGTGTTACTAATCTGCTTTTGTTTTTCACATGCAGAAAGCATTTGACTGCCGAGAGCCGGGCTAAACTGGCGGGAAAATCGATGGATCTGGCGCTGGCGTTCACATGCGAGGATACATGAGTGCGTCAGTTCGATACTTGACGGTCAAATTTGTGGCATCTGCGGATTGACTTGGATTTCGGTCGGACATTTTCTGCAAAGCAGGAGACTGCTGCATCTACGTGCACATTGGTATACCAAGCCGCCCGATATCAAACTGTTACATTCTTCGTAACAGAAGAGGAAATTATTCATGCCATGAGAGTGAGGCACAAAGATGGCGTGATAGAAAGGATGATGACTCAGGTCTGCGGACCAAATGCTGCTGGAGGTGCTGAGGACTAAGCACAGCCTCGGGGGGTAAGGCACCTTTTCTGTTGCCGGTCCTTCCCTATGGAATAACCTCCCACTAAACTCACAAGCTCTCAGTTGGGAGACGACCACTCGATTGCCGTCATTCTGCTGAGAACTTCATGAAGGACTTGACCACAAGACCGACCATGTCATTTTCCTGTGAAAACACCTTGATTGTTTGCCATCTGTGTGTCTGCCACGAATTGTTCACAGATGTTTCTTGTGCGCCTACAAGCCGATGTGAAGTTGCGAGCAAATTCTCAGTCACATGCGTTAAAAAAACTATTGGAATGTCTTCCATGCTAATCGCTCATACCGCCAGAGTGTTGGTGTCACGGCCATGGCTGAAGCAATGCCGCGTGATGGTTTGTCAAAAAAAAAAAAAAGGAATAAATGAGAAATCATGATATTAGAGGCGGTACAGATCTGCTGGACAGTTGGTGGCATTTTGTCCTCCTGGTGAGTGAGTCACGTCAAAATGTGCACACGAGCTTTGCCAGCACCTGTCCGTGATGGATACTTACCGGATCAGTCACAATCTCAGTCAGAAATTCTCCAACAGCATTGACAGCTATGTGATAAATGTCAACGTTTGCCAAAGTACAAGTTGCGGATTTCATCCAAAATGGCAGACTTGTGTCAATTTTTGAGCATGAGCCCTTGAGACTTTTTGTTTGCCTGTGGTTATGATAGACATGCCCACCCAATTTCTTCCAGATGGTTGAGACGTCAGAGCTAATTTCACCAGGCAACTCACACATGCCATAAAAGGTGAATTTTCAGGCATGTTTAGGTCCCCCTAAAAATTGTGCTTCATATATTAAATAATATTAATAATCACAGAGATTCCTCACTGTAAAAAAAAATAAATCCCAACGATATGCAGCTAAATAATCATCTTAAAACCATGTCTAGCAGTGCAAACTGAGCACACTTGTGTATTCTAAATTCTAAATGTGTGATCGATCAAAAACCAGGACTGGCAAACTTACCCTTCACATTTTCCATTTTCTTCTTAACAAGCCATCCTTCATTCCTGATTGAACTCCATTTCAATCTCAAATGTACTTTTCACTTTGGTGGGAGTCAAAACCCTCAGCGGGGGTCTCTCAGTGGTCCAGTGACAGCAGTAAGCCACCAGAGAGAAAATCTCTCTGAATGCCCCTCCAGTGCTTAATTAACCTTTCAGTTCTCTCACGTGCAAACTGCCACTGTGACGAACACTGTGTGTGTGTGCGTGCGGGGTGGGTGGGGGTGTGTGTGCGTGTGTGTGTGTGTGTATGTGCTGGATCACACAGGGATTGAACACTTAGCCTCTATCATTTGTGACACGGACAGCAGTCTTTCCAACAGCTGAACTTTAGCACCCAATAGAACTGGACCCTTGCTGAATCCCTGAAGGCATTGACCATTGACTCAGAACCTCATGCGACTCAGACGTCTCCATTACCTTGGATTGTGTCCTCTGGCTCGCTAAACTCAGATGAATTGGGTGACTGACGTAAGTCAATGGACTCACTAGAAACACGGTTTGATTCAATTTTGGTCACTTTTGGTCTTCCCAGAAACATTTTGGGCGCCGGCGATTCTGTTCTCAGACTTGAGTCAGAAGATCTCACCGTAAAGACCAGCTGAACGACAAACTTAGATGATTTGGTTGACTTCCTCGAGTTCCAGACTTACTAGAAACTCGTCAGACTGAGATAAGTCAGTAGAATTGCTGAATAATTTGAATTTGGTGATTCACTGGAAACGCCACAGACTGAGTCGATCCAGATGAACTTGGTAAGAGACTCATTGGAAACACCATAGACTCAGGTGAACTGGGTGAACTGTGTGACTGAAGCGAGTCAATGAACTCACCAGAAGCATTGGAAAGATGATTGATTTAGTTCTCGGACTCAACTCTGCGGACTCCCAGAAACCCGAGTCAGCAGACCCAACAGAAACCCCCCCAGACTGAGATAAGTCATTTGAATGGTTGACTTTAAAACTGGGAACACCACAGAGTGAGATGAAACAGGTAATTCACTTGTGTCATCAGACTCATTGGAAACACTGCCAACATCAATGCTTTGGTTTACTGAGTTGAGCTGGCGCACTCTCAGTTTATTCATTCGGCTCATGTAACAGGACTTGAGTGAGTGGACTCAACAGATTTAGTCATTTGACTCAAGTAAGAAGATTCACTGGAGACTCTACAGACTGGGATGATTTGGTTCACTGAGCTGAATTAATTGACTCACCAGAAAAACCACAGACTCCACTGATTCAGTTCAATTGAATGACTGACGCAGATCAATGGCCTCACCACCAAGCCACACAGCAGACTTGGACGATTTGGTTCACTGACTCTCGTCAATGGGCTCACCGAAAACATGATAGACACAGATAATTCTTTTGAACAGAGACACCGTGAATGAGTTAGTGGATTCAACAGAAACACTGCACGCTCTTGATCATTTGGTTTACTTACTCGAATGAGTGGAGTCACCAGAAACAACGGAGACTGCGAGCAATCATCTGACTGACTCCAGCAAGCAAAATCGCCATCGGCTGATACGATTTGGGTCACTGACTCTAGTCAGCCGACTCACCTGAACCATGTTTCTGTTGAACCGGGACACCGTGACTGAGTTAGTGGATTCACCAGAAACATTGACGACTGTGATAACTCAGCTGAATCACTATGGGCTGACATGACTTGATTCACTGACTGCAGTCTCGGAAACAACACTACCGTAGACTTGTTGGCAAGCTTCTGTCGTCATTTTCCTTCTGTGACATGCTATTCACGCAAGCATCCGCTAATTTTAATTAATTGTGTGTTTCACGTGAATACTTATTTGCTTTGACTTAGTAATCACAAGCTTTAGCACGTCCACAAACTGTAGTTGACCCACTTTGCTGGTTGTTCCACACTAGTAATTACTGGACTGATTAGAAGTTTTTTTTTGGTTGTTGTTGTGTTTTTTTTTTAAATCTCAATAGTCAGCATGTGGGAGGTCAGTGAACACGCACACACGCACACACACGATGAGCGAATGCCAAGATGCTTCTTCACAGAGAGCGGTGAGAATATTGAACACAAAGAAGAAAGAAGTTTTGCTTTCGTGACTTTAGCAGTCTTTTTCTTCTGCCTCTTCTGAATAAATAAATGATCCAAAGCGCAACAAAACTGCTGCTGCTGCTCGTTGCTGTTTGCGGGCTCGCTTGCAGCCCCCTCGGGCCCAAAACACCCTCCAGCGCTGTGAACCCGGCGACGCACTATGTGCCACATCCACCCTCACACAAACATCTGGAGTTGTTAAATGGCAACCAAGACAACTCGGAAACCGCCTATCCTTTCTGTCGAACATATTGTCATACATGTCTGTATTTGATTGGTTACAACATTTGAAGCAAAAGGAGGAATGCATTTTTTTTTAAATCATCCATCATACCAAATATGATTACTTGGAGTTGGACCATGACGGCGCAATATTATAATATTAATTGTCATCGTGATTAACCATTGAGACGATATTACTTCTGAATCTTGTTAAACCAGTTGAACAATTTTACCCATTCCGTCATCATCACACAATTCGTTAAAGTAATTGTAATATTCCGTGGAGAATAATATCGTGTGGACGGAAGGTTTAACAGTCCAATTGTTAAGGTTTACAATACAGTACAATCCAATCCAATCCAATTTATTTCTATAGCGCATTTCACAACAGCTGGAGCTGGAACAAAGCGCTTTCCATATGGTGTAATATAAATTAGCGGGAAGTTAGGACACAAATTAAAACACATAAACAATAGATACCAAAAGAACAGCAGAACATGTTGAGTCGAAAGCTAAAGAATAAAAATGTATCTTCAAATGGGTTTTAAAAGATGACAAAAAGCTTTCTTGGCCACCGTACAATTGACTGCTTTTATCATTTCATTACGTTTTATGTTGATCAGAAAACGGTTTCCATAATGTTTTATGACAAGTACTGCAAGAAAAAGATGTGACCCATAATATAATGATGACTGTAATAATAAAAATTAAAAATACTGTAAAAATCAAGATCAAAACATTTGTGATCATTCTGGCCGACCAAAATGCGACTTAGAAGGGAGCTTCAGACTGCCGCCGTTAGAGAAAAAAAATGAAGCAATTAACATGCAGCTGGGCTTCCACCCGTTCATCCCACCGAGTGCCCTTGCAGCCGGTCTTTGCGTTGGCCTTTAAAAGCAACGTCAACCCGCTGGCCGATTAGCATGCGGCGTATGTAACTCTGCACCTGTGCGGACCTCCGGGCCGGACAGCCGACCCCCCCACACCCCTTAACGTGTCGGTGTTTTTAATGCGGCCTGCTTTTTAAGAGTCATTGCTGCTGTTTCAATAAAGAGAAGCCATTTCATGAGAGCAATGGCGACTCTTCGGTGCAATCAGCTTAAGCGGCGGTTGATTAAAAAAACTAAATCAATGCAGTGTAAGTGTAACCCCACACACCTCCCAAGTCGCAATTCACGTGCATGTGACTTATAATGGTGCCTTGATTTATGAGTGCCAGGCGTACAATTATTTAAGAATTATGACTCATTACTTGGCCTAATTTTTTTTAGTTCATTTCGCTTTGTGCTGCTTCCATCATCACAACTTGCCTCTTTCGATTATGATGTTTTGGTGGCGAAAGATGCTTTGCCTGAAACCAAAATGGACAAAAATTTTCAGTGACTGAATTTTCGGCGAATCTCTAATGATAACTTTCTTTCTCTGTTTAATTCCTGCGCCTATTGTCACGCTTCCAGTTACCTTCCATTCTCAGGGAATCCAATCGAATGCAACTGGACTGTCGTTTTGCATCCCAAAAGAATGGCACGGATCGTGATTTGGAGCATTCACCCAACTTGCACGCCCAATTGTTGTTCTACAATACAGTACAATGCTGTGTGTTTTTAAAAACAACATTCGTTCAAGTTTTGGAGGGGCTGAAAGAGATTAAGGTCATTTCACTTCATTTGAGTGTGAAAGAGGAATTTGCCTATGCGAGTCAATTGAGTTTCGAGCTTGTTCCCGTAACAAAGTACCACTGCATCTGATATGAAAGCGGTATAAAAATGATATAAAGTCCTTTAAATGGCACTAATTAAATTAATTAATTCTCTGCGCCTGTTGTGCTGTGTTTTGTGCGCTCTCCCTGCTGTGCGCACCTTGGCCTCCTAGAGGCAGTGTGGTGCACGCATGCGATACGGAGACATGGTCGAAGCTTGGCCAGCTTCCAACGTGTCGGCATTTGCCTCGCTAAAATAAAAATGAACGGCACAAGATGAGATTCACTTCCGTGTCATAATCTTCTACCCAAAAATGGTGCTTATTTCAATTCCTGAGCGCACCCATCTACAGGGATCCGTTAGTCGTTACAGTACTTTACAGACCTGGAATTCACACATGACGCTCTTCTGCACTTATTTGTTGAAAGGAGTACTTGTTGACCAAATCTAATCGTGGGTGGCAGTAAACATCCGTGGAAGAGAATGACTTCAAGTTAAGGATAATGAGGAAGGAATCATTTCCCTGTGAGGTGTCCCCTGGACCCAAAAAGTTTGACAACGCCATGTTTGATGAATGCACATCTAGCTGCTTCTGTATTCATGACTATTTCCTGGAGTCTATTAGAGGGACATGACTTATTCAGGAGGACGTTTTGATTGAAGCGCCGTCTGTCATCGCATCGCCACTCTTCCTGCGGCTTTTACCTCCTCGACCCCACCGGCTCCTCGCAGTCTCTGATTGGACGTGACAGATTAGATCCAATTCAGCTTGGCCTGTGCTGACGACAGGCAGGTTCTAACCCGCCGTGAACCGCTGATGAGAGAAGCTTAGGGTCATAGCCTCTCATCCATTATGGATTGCAATGCGGGGGTGGGGGAACCAACGGAGTGG
The DNA here is from genome assembly GCF_059441095.1 of Idiotropiscis lumnitzeri. Lineage (NCBI taxonomy): Eukaryota > Metazoa > Chordata > Actinopteri > Syngnathiformes > Syngnathidae > Idiotropiscis > Idiotropiscis lumnitzeri. The sequence goes on from NC_142399.1 coordinate 12,472,161, forward strand.
TCGCGACGGGCTGGCACCACCTGCTGGATAATTTGGGGCGTCCAACATCAGGATTACCTTCGGGATTCCCTTCGAACGGTCCGCCCCCCCGGCCCAGCGGGACGCCCATTTTTGGGGCGGGGCTACTCGTGAAATGGGCAAATGACAAAAATTGCCCCAGAACGCGTCAAAAGCACCACTACCAACTGTTTGTGGAAGAAGAGACGTGAGACAGCAGCGTGCGGTCAAGTGTGCCTGACATTACGTAACCCGCGCCGCTCACCTGCTTCTGGGGCATTACATTACAAGTGGGTGTGGGAGGCAATACCAAAATCCCTAGAACACCAACTCTGCGTGCTGACTTGCATTGGGCACGTTCATGGCAAAAAGAGAAAGGAAGAAGAAGATGAAAAATAATAAGAAGACGAATAAGACCAGAATAGGCCAATAAAAAGTTTAGTAATTAGCCAGCTAATGGTGCTTAAACAAACCTTTGCCGTTAGCATCTCACCCGTGGTCATGCACGGACGCTTTTCTTTTGGGGGATGGGGTGGGGGCCGAGAATTTTTATGAATAAAGCCGGAGGGTCGAGGCCGGATCGGTACAGAGATCTCGGCCGGAGGGAGGGGCACTGACCGGCAAAAAAGGGTCAAGTGCCCAGCTCTGTAAACATCCATCTACTTTCCTGATACAGCTTTCAGTCAATTCTCATCCATCTCTTCTTCATCATCATCATCATCATCATCATAATCTATCAATTTAACTCGTCCATCCATTTCCGATGGAGCAAAATGAAAACCTCCTCCTTTCTTCTACGGCAACCCACGGCTTTGCTTTTAATCGCGGAAGACGTGCGCACGCCACGCTCACTGATATCCTTCTCGTCATTTGGCTCACGTCCATGCGGCTTTTTTCCGCGCGCAGAGAAGCGTTTAGAGCGACGCCGACGCTGCGTAACGAGACGCTTTAAGTGCAATCAGGTCCGTGTCAAGCTCGGGCGTCTGCAGGGGATGTTCCACTTTATAGCGGCAAACTCCGCTGCCAAGTGGCCGATGAGGAGCGTGAATGATGGAGCGTGGAGATAGGCCAACGACAAGCCAAAAGGATCAACTTTCACCCGTCCTCATTACAAGACGGCGAGCTTCGCAAATGGTCGCCTCCTGGTGCTGGCGCTCTTGGCCGTAAGCTTCCCAACTTAAGAAAAGAGGACGCCTCAAATCCTCTCAACTGCTAATTTTTCCACAGCAGAGTCACTGCGCACAGCCAAGTGGCAGCAATTAGTCTATCTCATCTTAATCCGAGCGCACAGTCGCAGGCACCTGGGAGAGGATGAGCTAGTGTATCATTTCAAATGACTTCTCATTCAACGTGGCGGCCATGTCACCTCAGAGGGAAAGCGGCCTTTGTTACTCATCCATTTGCTCTCGCATTTATGCTCATTAGGGATTTCTACATATTGGGCTACTTACTATCAAGGTTATTTTAGTTCAGGAAAACTAAGGAAAAAAACTGTTGTTAAAATTGAAAAAAAAGAAACAAACCAAAAAAATGTGAATGCTCGTAATGGTGAACAAATATTTACATTACATTTATAAAATGAACTAAATAGCGAAAATGTCCTTTGTACTTTATTATTATTATAATACACAATATGGTGACTTCTTTTTTTTTATCCTCCCCTTTTATCCCCCCCCAAAAAAAAATAATAAAAAAGAAAACAACTGACTCAAAACTAATTACAACTTCTAATGCAATAAAAAAAAAATCAAAACAAAATCAAAGTTTACTGTAATGAACTGCTACAAAATGTTAACAAACAAACAAAGAAAAAACAGAATGTCAGCCTACTTTCTTTTTTTAAGTTTTTCCATGGAACTAAAGCAGCTTCCGTCTGCTCAGCTGACAGTGCTGCAGGGAGCCTTGAGGGGCTGACGCTGGGCAGCACAGACGCTTCGCAGGTGCTAGTCAACCCTGCACTCAAAAGCGCACACACACACACGCACACGCACGCGCGCACACTAAGAATAGAGCGTCATTCGTATTGTGCAAGTTCCCTCATGAGAACCTTATTTCTGGTCTCACAGACGTCACTGCGTACAGTCTTCACAATCTTATAAAGATAGGAAGTCCAAAGGATACACAGATAGACGGCAAGATAGATAGATGCATCAACACTGACAGAAATGCATGCCCAATCGGAATCAGGTCAGGTGATGAGCTGGGCCATTGCATAACATCCCACTTTTTTGGCAGCTTCAAACACTCTGGTTGCTTTCGCACGTGGTGTAGTCCAGCATATACGCGAGTAAACGACATACTTATTTTATGCAAGAATGGCCGAATAAACGACGTTCAAGCGATTGGCACGTATCCGGAGAATATACGTTCAGTGAAGGCATCGTTCGCAGCTGAGTTTTAAGGTGGTCTTCAAGGTAGAACTATGACTGCGCATTCAGAGGAACAATAAAAAAACGCTAAACCGTGCGGGTTAGTTAACGTTATGAAACATTATCCCAGGTTCGAGTTAATCTTGGTGCACCTGCTTCACTTGAGTGTCAGTACGCCACATTTCTAGTTTTGAAAGTCTGCAGAACGGTGGCAATAAAACACCACCCAGACTCGTAGCAAAAGTAGTTAAATTTGTAATTGTCATCCGGGCCGCGTATATGAAATTGTGTCAAGCCTGAAGTCCAAACGTACATTTGCCGCCTTAACGCTAACTCAGACTTGCGCTAGTAGATAAGAGGTGGCCTCTAATTATCCAATTCCAAATGCTAAGACGGCGAGCACTCAAGTGTGGAATTCTCTTAAGTCTCCACAATGAAATGTGTTTTCGGTGAACAAAGATGAAGGCACAAGTTGATTTCATTGTGGGTTCCGCCTCCACGCTTTACTTGCTGTTTGTCCATTTTCTCTCATTTTTGCTTCCTCTTTTCACGGTCCATATCTTGCCTGTCACACTGACCACAGGCGGCACTGCGGAGACACAATCCATTTGGATCAGCCATCACACTGCCGCCCTCCTGGGGAACAATGAATGGGCCCTTTAAAATTTTAGAGCATTTCTTTTTCTCTGAAACGGCAACAAATACTGCTAGTAATAAAAGCAAACAGAGAAATTGCTCAAAAGCTTTTCTATTAAAGCCAGCTGATTGACTTGGAATTATTCTTTAATCCGCGTGGTTTTCTTGAAGCCATATTTGTCTTTGCCGTAATGAAATGTTGCATTCGGTGGTTTAGCGCTTGCGTTTGCTTGACATTTGCGTACATTTCTTTGTCTAAATTGGCGAGGCGGGAAAGCGAGGTCCAGTTAAGGCCACAAGAGAGGAGAAGCAAGGCGGTTCAGGTGAGGATAAACACGCCATCTTTCATTTTTAATGCAGTTTTAAGCGGCTTTTTCAGCAAATATGACTCATTCCTGCATCATTTCACCCCAAAAATGTACACTTATTATTTGCCCACGACATCTTTTATTCCGCCAACTTATGTTTAGCATCAACATTAGCCTAGCATCTTTGCTACTCTGGCCCCTAAGAAAAAAAAAATGAATAAAAGACACTTGAGGTTACAGAGCAAGGATGACATGGAATATCTGGAACTGTCCGGCAGCGGAGTAGATGATTAGCATTGGCCAGTTAGCAATTCTAACATCTGTTACAAGCAAATGAAGTGGTCAGAAAACTCAGCACAGTATGTTAGCATCGCTACAGTTGCATGTTTCTAATTGTCAGTTTTTCCAATCAAATATATCAACACTGTCAACAAAGGACCACAAAAGTTACTAAAGATGCAAATTCGAATGAGTTTTCATTCATTTAAAGTAATTAAACTAATCATTGTTCCTTGGACACCTTTATAAACACCAACAAAAATTATTTATTTTACACATCTCTTCTACTGATCTCAACACGTACTGAGCATTTTTATTCCTCCAGTATTTTGTTTTTTTTAGCACCTGATAGTTAGCTAAGTTAGCCTCGCATCTTTTCTCTGAGCATTTTCTCTTTCAATCTCCTTAAAGGAAAGATGAGTCCAATTCAGTTATTTGCACAAGCATATAAAATGTCAATAAAAGCAGCTTGTATGTAGTCTTTATGATTGTTAAATTAGCACGTTAGCATTGTAACACTTTCATCTTCATATATCTCTAAGTATGCTGTACTATTTTAACACTGTCAACAATTGAATATTTAAAATTGTATTATTCGTCTTTATTTTAGCCAATGTATGCTAATAATCTGTTAGCTGGCCGATTTTGCAAGCTATTACAAGCTCTCAACTAGAATTACTTCATGGCTACTTTCACACACACAAACACACACCCACACACACACCCGCACACACACGCACGCACACGCACTTCTTATTGTGAGCCGTTGACCAAAGAAATCCTTTTGTTTAGCATCTGCCACGTTAGCAAGCCCGGCATCTTCATTTTCTCTGTCAAACTGGTGGTTAAATGAGGTACGTTTGTCAAGTATGTTTATTAGAAGCTAATGCTCATGTCAATGTTAATGGTCACTGACATTTTTGAGAGACCTTTCGCAATCTTTGTTTTTGTTTTATTTTTTTCTGTGCAAGTAGTCTATGATTTTATCCTGTGTACTCTCTCTCCCAACCTTTGAGAAACACTTTTAGATTGAATGACACTCGAGGCTCCACGCCGGAATGTGGTGTGCTATCACATCCACTTTTGATTGACTCCTGCCCATGCGACTGTTTTTCCCCACCACAACTTTCACTTTGCCAGCAGCGTACCGCAGTGGATTAATTTCACTGCATCCAACACAGCGGCGGTAATAATAGATGAACGTGCCTGTGCGAGCACTCCCGGGTTTTTGTTTCCTGTGCATTGCTGGAGCTGTCTATTATGCAGCGCGCCTCTTAGCATCGCCGCGGATGTGAGTTTTGAGAAGATGTCCGCATTAACGGGGCACAAAAACGTAATACGGCACAAAATCACACTCAAATTTCACAAAGGCAGAAACAGAGAAAAGAGCTGGAGTTATAAATGTAACACACACCTAGAGAATGAAATTAGAGGGGGGAGCTAACATTTTTTTGTGGGGGGCACAACACTTCTTCATGTGAACTGCAGCAGTGTCAGAAATATTATGTCACCTAACATTGGCAGTTCATCCTAAAATCGTAAAAATGATAGTGTAGTTCTGTCTAATAAATGCACAACTCAAAAGTTGTGCTTTATCTTATAAATATAAGCACTAATTTCAAGATGCACAGTGAAGTAAAACATGCCTGCTTGGAGAAGTCACGAGAACATTTAAAGAGGCAGACTTAGCCACCCAGCTCGCGAGCGCTTCTGCTCGGTGTGCTCCTGAGCTGCCGTAGCTCACCCCTCTAAGCATGAATGCTTACTTGAGAGTGCAGCTCGACATCAGTGCTTATAGGAAGGGATGGCAGCACGTCTTGTGTTTTTGGCGGGAAAAAAAATCCCAATGTGCACACTAAATTAGCAACGTAGCCTCATGCCATTTCTGTAAACAACCATGTCCGAATGAAGGAGTGTGTGGCTTTGCCTCTCGCTGAAATAGGTCCAATCCAGCGCAGGCATAGACACCTAATGGCGGTGATTGGAGAGACTTTGTCACATGTCCTCCACTCACACAGAGGAGGAAGAGGAGGAGAATGTGAGAGGGAGGTGGTGGTGGCGGAGGGATTGACGCTTACTGTGTGAAGCAACGTGTGCTGGCCTGAGGTCCAATTAAGCGTAAATATGGTGACACGGCGCTAAAGCCTCAAGTTAATGGAAGCGAGCTGACACCTTTAGATTGGGGGAAAGAGAGGTAGTCCAGATAAAGACTTCCTACAGTCCCCTACACACACACACACACACACACACATACACCCCCACACACACGCACGCACGCACACACGAAATGGTAAAATCCTGTTAAAGTCCAGCTCGTGTGAGTGAGCCACAATTTCAGAAATAGTCAAAACACAAAGGCTAGACTTTGTGGGCCGAAAAACAAACAACCCCCCCCCCAAAAAAAAAACAAGTCAGGATGCCTAAAATGATGAAAAACCGCTATAGCTCCACAATGCAGTTCTGCGTCGTTCTCAAGTCTTTTCATGTGTTGTCAGCAATTATCTTCAAGCATACGTCTCTTGTATGCAGAAACTCTAATCTCTGAATTCACTTTACAGGGTCTTTAATGTGCACACGAGCTGCACTTTGAGTGCTGTTATTAAATGTAAGCTTTGATTTCTTATTAAATACTCGAAGGGCAAACACGCCTCGAATTAAATCAATTAATTCTGGCTTTCCCAAACAAAGCACTGCCAAGGGACATTTTTTATTGGGCTGTCGATTGTCTGAGTAAAATGCCCTAAGCTGTTTTATTGATCATCAATGAGAGATTTTTGCTTCATATGTTTGGGCCTCTGTGTTATTTATCCTTAATTTACAGACAGTATCATATGTGGACGTTATGCAAGACCTGTGGAATGTAAAGGGCTTCTTTCATCGGCCTGGAGAATAGTTTGCAAACTGATTCCGCCAGTTGCGTAGCCACAGCCTGGAGACTTGCCGGGTTGTCATGATGCCAAACGGATAATTATTTTTTTTTTTTCCAGAGACCTTTTTCAAGTCTTCAGCAGGTCTCTGAGACATGTCGGAGACGTTGCAATCGGGTCAATGTCCATCTGCACTGTGATGCGCCGTCCGTCCAATGATTTCTGACGCTTTGGGCTGAATATGAGCAGATAAACTTATCCCAAAAAACTAAGAATTCCTCATCCTGCGGGTGTCAGCAGTCACGTCAACAAACGTAGCCCTAAACTCTCAATAATTCAATCGAATGAGTCAAATCTTGTCATCTTGTTATTCAATACAAAACAACTGTATTTATATAGGATATTTCACAACAGCTGGATCTTTTACAAAGCGCTTTCCATATGGTGTAATATAAATTAGCACGAAACCAGAACACAAATGAAAACATATTTACAGTAGAGTTAGTAAAGCTAAAGGATAAAAACGTGTCAGGGTGGGTGGGAGATCATCCGAGATGACCACGTACTTGTCGGCTGAGGATAAAAAGCCACAAAGCAGATGTCAAAAGGTTTCGTTGACGTTGATGTGGACAAAGAACATGAGCGTCAGAGTAGGAGTAGATTGCATTATTTTCATTCCCGTTGTCATTCAAATTCAAAGGCAAACGTATCCAGAGGCTCCGTGGCCCACTTGGCTCGTGTCACAGTTTCTCCTTCAAATCGCATCATGCCCCCCCTGGAGGCCAAGAGGAGCCTGGAAGCGCCCCCACAGCAGCAAGGACAAAACTCGCCATGCCACTGTTACATCAACCGAGGGACCCCGTGGGGGGAAGGCGATCTTGGAGAAATGTCCCGCTTAATCTTTCTCACACCGGAGTGCCGACTGGCTGCTTTCCACCGCATTGTGTCCAACCAATCAATTAAGAGTAAGAGCGAGAAAAAAAAAAAAAGAAGATGATCCACAAAGGCACTTTCATGTGACAGAAAGGCATCATCTGGAGACAATCATGATTAGGAAAAAAAAAAGTCTCAAGAAGCCTTGCTTCAAAACATACAGGAAGTCCATCTTTTTTTGGGTTGAAGCTGCCGTTTTATTTGGACATTTTGTGGTGGTCCCTCACACGACTCGTACTCGAAGCGTTGTCCAACTGCTCATGAATGTTTTAAAATTATAAACCCTGATCATTTAACTGAGCAACATGATTATTGGGGAGGAAGTCGAAAAAACCCCCCCAAAAAAACAGCATGCAAATATATACAGGAAGTGTCCTATTTTGGTATGACACTGCCATTTTAGAATCATTTTGGCCATATCCAGGAGCCCTTTGAAGAAAAAAAGTGTCCTTTTGTCTCATGTTTACTCAACTTCTGGCGAAGATTCTTGAGTTTTCTGTCACTGTGTGGGTGGAACATTGAGGCGAGGTTTAATGATACACCTTAAAACATGAAACTAGTGACAACTGGTCATTGTTTTGATAATTCAGCGCCAGGTGCCCATTTAACAGAACAACATGATTATCATAAGTAGACCAACAAAATTTAACAGACTCAAGAAGTTTGCCATTTTGGTCTGAAGTGGTCATAAATGGTGCATTTAGTTCATTTCCAAAATATACTCATCCCAGCGTAGTGATACATTCAGCCAACGGAGCCAGAAATGTGGTAAAATGTCAATCATGAGCAGACCCACAAAAAGGGCTCAATACTCAATCATGAAATGACACAGGAAGTCAGCCATTGTGGCAATTTTAGTTTTTTGTTTTTGTTTTTGAAAATGCTTCGTTTTGTCATTATTTTAAAGATTTGGCCTCTGGTGATAATATTGCTCAACAACTTGAAATTTGGTTGGCATGTCTATCATGAGTAGACCCACAAAAAAGTCAAGCAGCCATGCCTGAAAGACACAGCAATCGTTTTGGTTTAAGCTTGCCACTGTAAGGCCATTTTCCTAATTTCCAGAGTTCCATACTAGATGAGGTCATCTGGATTTTTTTTTTTTTTTTTTCTCCGATTGACAAAAAAATTGGCAACGCAGCAAAATTGTGAAGGACTTTACTTTTCATCTCTGGATGTGCGTGGAGCATGGCAATGGAGTTTAATGATGCGCCGTGAAACAGGAAACTCGAATAACTCACAAATGGTTTGCACATTCGGCCCCTAAATCCTGTTTTCTGGAGCAAAATCGACTTTCATAGACTTGTCTATCATGAGTAGACCCCCAAAAAAGTCATGCCCAAAAAGACTCAGGAAGTCTGCCTCTTTGTTTTGAAGAGGGGCTTTTTTTTCTCCCTTTCCAGGGCGCCTTCAAAGACAAGCGTGTCCTAGATTGGACCATTGCAATCCCCAGTTTCATTACGATGATTTTGTTGGCAATAATTGTGCGGACAGCAATAAGATGCATGCTTTTCATACGCAGTGGCACGTGTGAGTTCAGGTCTACATGAGCTTTTAACAAACCCAAAGCGCCGACGCATCTAACGACCAAGGCCAAAGAAGCGGAGCAGACAGCATATTTTCCTCTTCTTTTTTTTTCCCACCACATTTTCTATTTGTGGCTCCTGTGAAGATCTATTATGGTTGTCTCACTTCTTCTCACTTCTCAGCCTCCTTCCTTCGGGGGTTTTCACACATCGCGCTCTCCTGCAGGCCCTAGCTCGCATCGCTTCCTGCGGCGCACTTCCTCGTCATCACCTCACCAAATTACCGGGCGGGATGAGGGGAATTCTCCTTGAGGACGAATCTTAACCTTTGCTGCCGCTGCAACCTCCGTGCTGACATTTTACAGCGGGTGGCTGGCAATGTCTCTGTGTGTGAGTGTGTGTGTTTTTTTTTTTGTTTGTCCATCTGAGCACGCATGCAAAATAATTAATTTCCGCTGCTGAATGTAAAGGTGCGATGCTTCCTTCTTCTATTTTTTTTTCTATCCTCCCTCAGCACACAGGCCGCACAATCATGGCAAAAGCTGCCCTTAAAAAACAAGGGTGCGGTTGTTGAATAAAATACAACCAGACCAGTCCAGTTGTTGTCCATTCAATGCCTTGAGAATAAAAGGACCTTGTTGAATGAGAATATTCACAGATGAGGAATATATTATTTCATTTTGAAAGAAAATAAACAGTCTTGGCGTGATTTTGTGTTCACGTATGGATAAATCGACACAAATTATATTTAGTTTAGGCTAAATTTACGCATGACCAAGAATAAAATCTCAATCTACCATAAATCTCAATCGACCTGAACAAGATGTGGAAAAATGCATAAAGTCAATGGTGATTATAGAATATGATCGAAAGTAGCCGGGCAGAAGAAACATCTCGGCCGACCTTGGCTTTGATTTGAGATATTCCATCTCTAGGCGTGCATACGTATTTGCTGGAGAACAATGTCGAAAGGTGGAGGTGTGACGTCAATTGCACGGCTCCACATGCTCCGTGCACCTTTTGGTGATTCATTCTTTTTTTTTTATTTTCACTTTCTTTCTTTAACCACATTTCTGTGTTTGGAGTATTGATGGCATCATTTTCTTGTGGGAAGGTGTTAATGCTGTTTTGAGAGGCCCTCTTAACCAGACGTCTGAGACGAGACATTGCCTCTATGACAAAGACAAACTCTGCAAGTTAATTTGTATGTAGTAATGAGTTGTTTTTTTTTTTTTTTAACATTATTTTTTTTAGATTTTTAAGGGCAATCAAAATAACAACAACAAAAAAAGCTTTTATACAAAAAGTGGCCAGCAAGACAAAATATCATGGCAGACAAAGAACAAACAGAGTTGCCTTGATTTCATCTCTTACTACTGGTGAGTTTGATACGTGTTATAATCAATTCTTTCTCCTTTTCTCACCACGAATTTCATTCAGGCTAAAGTGAAGCGCAGAGGCGAGGCACGGTGATGACATCACCGTTTAATTACGTATGTTTGAAATATATTCCTTTGCGTCTCTGTTTGTTGCCCCTGGCTGTTTTATTTGCATATTCTTATTCACTAAATAAAAATAAAAATAAAAATGCATTACGGCCACTTTGGCGAGGCGGCTCCTCCGTCATTTTCCGCTTATGCACAGAGAAGAAGCTGCTGGCCGTTTCGTGAAACAACAGCAGCGGAACATTTGGATTTTTCCTGCCGGATTTGCAATGTTGCGGTTGACTCGGGCTGCAAGATTGGATGATGATTCTCGCAAAAGTAGCAGTGAATGTACTTTATTTTATTCGATTTAGTAAGTCACAACATGCCAACACAACAGCCAGCGGATGAGAAAAATAGAGGCAAAGAAAAACACGATTACAAAAATATCTTACACATGACATCATCAGCAGGGGTGCAAGCCACCAAAAGACCCCGATACAATTTTGCAGCCCGATCACTTCCGGTACCCACATCGGCGTGGACGGAAGGCACGCTCTGAGACACACGAATACACACACGAGAAAACACGTGCACACGAACGAGCTGGACAAATGCACTGATTTGTCCGGCTCATTCATGTTGTGTGGCTGCACGCACACACGCTTCAGTCGCGACACCAGCCGAGCATAGTCATCATCATCTTCATCACACTTGCTGACACACCGCAGTGAGCGAATGATGCTCAATGGAGGGAGGCCGACATCGTGCAGCATGAAGCGCACACACACAGTATACGGCGAACACACTCGGGCTTAGCTATTCATCCATTAGATCAATTTCAGAGCTCCCTTAATTTACAAGTCTCGATTATTCAGTGACCAAATTCAGAACTCAATTTACTCCAATTCGTTTTTCCATTGAAATGAAACGCCATTATTCTGTTCCAGCCCTGCCTCCTCCAACACAACAATTGTTTGATTGCAGGCTCTTAAACAAGGAAAATAGTACACAGTTGTCAAATCCAAAGATACGGTAAAAATTTGTTTGAAAAACGTGACTCTACTTAGACACGTGAGAATATCAAAGTTAATTTGTTTGAGTGTTGGTCTTACTGAATCTCAAATGTGTGGCCAGCTACACACAATAAATAAATAAATAAAAAGCCTGACAAATCAGCAGCTCGTAAAGTGAAAAAGTCAGACGGGGCACTCGTGGGTCAAGGTACCGTTGCAATTTTTGTTTGTTTAAAAATTGGGGTTTTCTTTTTCTTGGGCGAGAGGGCGGGTGTCGCATCCCCGTGCCCTGGAACACACATTGACACTGTGAGCATAAAGGAAGCATCTTACCTGTTTGGTAGCCATCCAAAGTCAAAAGGACAGACGAGGGGGGAAAAAAAGGAGAGAAAAACAGCAATTAGAGCAGAAATTTGTCACCAATTAATTAATTCACTTCCATTAATTAATATCGGCAAACGATACAAAGTATGTTGTAATTGAAAAAAAAATGTTTCCATGGACCTAAAGTGGTCATGAATGCATCATAGATGTTTTATCTATTAATTTTGTCATTATTATACAGTACTCAACTGCACGCCTCAAGTAAAGTAGACCTCGTTAACAAATTGAACAAAGCCCCCCCACCGCTAGTTAGAATGAATTGTCATCAATAACAGCGGAAGGATAGAAAACCAGTCGCCGGTGTGCTTTTAATCTCTATACACTCGAAACACAAAGACAGAGCCACTGATTGGGTCATTTTGACCCACCGATTGCGTTTTTATGTACAAAAGAGCCACATTTTGGGCTTGTTTTTGTAGATTGGTCCGTTTTTGACAGAAAATTGGGTTAGGTTTTTAAAGTATACAAACAGCAATCAGACGCACAATCTCAGCACACTAACTGACATCGTCACCGCACACCACAGTGGCAAATGTGGCAGAAACATTTGATCGAAAATCAGCTTTCCCCGTTGAAAGGTAAGAAAATTCCGTCATAACAGCCACCGGTGCTCTTTTAATCACTTAATGAGACAAATGGTAAGACTATAAAGCACATTCTTAACACCCCAATCCAATTGCCTCAAGCGACACTTCACGTCACCAGTGGACACCCCAGTGGTGAATGCCACAGCCAGGAAATAGCAGGCCAATAGTCCAGTTTGACTTTTCACATTTGCAGTCATCGTCAGTGTAGACTGCATGGACAATGACCTCAACCAAAAGACTTTAAAATAGATCAAGATAATAGGTCAATAATACAACCAATACATGGCCATGGATTTCGTCTATTGTTCCTGAATGGAACCCCCCTGCCATAAATAGTAGTGATAGAACGATAAGCTTCTTTCAGGGCTGATACCGAAACTGATTATTTGTAGTGATGGAGGCCGATAAGCAATATTTGAAGCCGATATTCATTCGTTAAAAAAAAGGGGTCAAATGGTGTGAACATTTTGAAAAATAAAAACTCCTTAGTTTAAATGCCTTAAGTACATGTTTATAAAAAAACTTTGGTGATTTACAACATGTTAAAGCTTTTCCTCGATCTTAGAAAAAAGACAACTTAATTTTAAAAGTCTAACAAAAGGTGGCTCAGCTGCATGTCTTGAAAGTTTACTCCGGCAAATAGTTTTCAATGAGTTGCGAGTTGCAGTAGATTGACATTTATTACAGTTTCGGCAAAGTCTGTTGCCTGACCTTCCTCTGCTTGTGGTACCTTTCCCGTAGCGCATGTGACTCGAGGGGAAAAAGCAAACAGGCAGCTTACTGCTGATTGGCTGCGCAGGGAAACAATCAGATGGTGCTGTGAGCGGGCCAATCTACTTCTGCAGGCAGGGCCACAAGCACAGCAGAGAGAGAGAAGTGTAATAAGACAGCTTTTAATTTATCGGTCTTGATAGTTCAAAAAAGGCCAATGTCGATAATCGTTAAAATGCCAAACATCAGCCCCGATAATCGGCCTGGCCGATAATCGATCTATCGCTAAAAAAATAGGGCATGACTGTAATTAAATAGCTGAGGTTGGAAATTATACTGCCAGTCTGGGAACGTTTCCTCCCATTCGCGTGAACGCACTTCACAAAAAAAGTAGCAGGTCAGGTTCACACAATTATTTTTCACCACCTTAAACCACCAATCAAATGTGTTGATTTCATTTGCTACCAGGCTAAAAGTGGATTTGTGGGCTGTGACAAAAATGGACCAAAATAACTGCATGTGTTATGTGGTTTTTTTTTGTTGGTTTTTTTCATGGCAGGAATTGTCATCTTCTCGGGCGTTGGCGGGATTACACAAGCAGTCGCCATTTGCATTTGCAAATCCTTGAACGCAACTTTCATCTTTTAACGACCGGAATGCCGCCGAGACCGTTTGTATATCACACACAAACACACGCATGCGCACTCCCAGACACACAGTCAGGCCGAGAAACACCTCGTTACACAAGCTCAGATATTGTGACAAAAAGGAGAAGAGAATCAGGCAGCAAGAAACTTTGGAAAGTCCATTTGCATAATCTCTTCCTTTCAAGAGTGCGGCAATAATAAGCTGCATTGCTATCTGCTACTAAACCTTCTGTGTGTGTGTGCGTGTGCATGTCTTGGTGTTGCGTGCGTGTGTGTGAGTCTCAGTGCTGCTAAGTTTCATGTTCAAGCTGTTTATTTGACCAACAGATGCAGGATAAAGACAGTGCTGCAGCAACTCTGTTAGCCTCCATTTCATCTTTGAGCCCGCTCACTGGTGCCGGAAACACACGCGATACACATGCATAGACGCAACATCGACACACACGTACACTTAAGTCTTTCCTTGCGGGTTGTGAAAAGCTGCCAACATTTTTTTTTCGCCATTTTACTTACAATTTCGACATCAATGAAGAAAAAAGCCACAATAATGCAGTCGAGTGAATTTGGAACAGATTAAACAGACTGTGACTGCAGTTTTTTTTTACTAATGTATTCAACTCATTGTGCTTATTTAAAAAAAATAAAAAAATAACATCCTACACATTTTATTATTATCTGTAGTTATGTATGTCGCGGCATTTACACTTTTAGATCCACATATTTGAATACAAACGGTGGTGCAACACATGCAGACGAGTAAAGCGCCAAAGATATTTTCTTTATCTTCTGCAATGGACGGCGACTGACGCTGCAGCCTACTGAGGAGATGAGACTGTCCCCATTTGCAGGTGAGCCATTTGTAAGGCTTTCACACCCAGAGGGAGCAGTACAAAGTCCGTTCAATGTTTCAAATGTTTCATTTATTTATTTAAACTCCTTGCGTAAGATGTTATAAAGTAATTAGTTCATGTATATATATATATATATATATATATATATATATATATATTATAATAAGTATAATTTAAGTATTATATTATAGTCATATTTAAAAAAAAAGACATGACATATTTTATTTTGGTAAACTGGAACGGATTAAAGGCATTTCCATTCATTTCAATGAAAGGTGATTTTAGATAATTAATATGACAATACAGCTTTAATCCTTATTGGTGTACCGTGACAGCGGTGAAAATGTCCTTAAAATTACGGTACTTAACACGCACACACACACTTTGTGCGATAAAAATACAACCAGGCATTACTCTACTTTGCCAAGTGAGTGTGTAGGAGTGCGTGTGCATGTGTGTGGGTGTGTGTGCATGCTCGTGTGTGTCTGTCACACTCAAGCACACACTTGACTAACAAGAAGGATGGATGGCTTAGCCTCCAAGTGTTCGGACAAAACCTTCATACACAAGATGGAGGCGGGCAGGAGCACATCCACACCCGCACACAAACACTCACGCACGCACACATGCACGCGCACGCATGCACATTCAGTGAGCTTCATTTATTAGACTGTTCATCCCCAATTGAGATGCTCTTTGATCACACATCAAACAGATAAACAACACACACACACACTCATTTTCAAACCCACTCACACACACGCACACACAGCGCACGGGGGATGCAGGACTCTGCGTTCTGGGAAATGCAGTGCGAGGATGTGGGAGTGAGGAGGAAAGATGCGACAGCAGATGGGACAAGAACATGACAAGTCGCACACTTGTGTGTTGAGTGTGCGTTGAGTGTGTGCGGCGTCTTGCTGGTTATTGGGTTGTTTGCAACGTCATCTCGCATCAGTGCGAAGCCATGGAAAAACAATGCACTTTCCTGGGTCAACTTTTGTCTCGGTTGTCATGGCAACACCCGCAAGAGGAAATACGCTCTTTGTGGCAATCTGTTTCTTCCTACGCGGTCACATAAAATAATAATAATAATAATAATACGAAAAAAAGAATGAATAAAATATTAATACACAACAGTATACGAGGGCCAACCAATTTTAGTTGCTTTCAAATATGATCATAATCGGCTGGAGTATTGTCCACTGAGCGACGACGTAGCCTTCATTTGTCGTGAAACCGTGAATACTTTTAAGTCGTGCAGAATGAGTTCTTAGCAAAGTTCAGGACATGGCCTTTCTATTCAATATTTAATTCATACTAGGAATCTGCCCTTCGACTGACTGGAGACCAGTTCAGGGCGCCTTTGACCCCTAGTTAGCTTTTTAGGCGCCGACACCTCCCCGCAGCCTCGTACACGATAAGCGGTGTGGATGATGACACATATTTATACTTGGAATCATTGTATTTTTACAATACAATATAATACAATACAACTTTAGTTATAGAGTGCATTTCACAACAGCTGGAGCTGTAACAAAGCGCTTTCCATATGGTGTAATATAAATTAGCGGGTAATTAGAAAACAAATTAAAAGACAAACAATAGATACAAGAAAAAGAGCAGAACAGCGACAGTCTCATGTTGAGTCATTAATGCACGATATAAATAAGGTTGTATTGTATTGTAAAGTGAGAGTTTACTGATTCAGTTTAATTTGAAGGTGTTTTCGAACAAAATGGCCCCTTTGAAAAAAAAAAGCATAATTTCCTGTCCAATTTGAGTCAAGGGTTCTTGAGACTTTTTTGTGTCCTGACATATGAGACGTGCATTGGATTCCGTGTAGATTAGTGAAACTGGCAAAGATGGGCACTTGACCCTTTTTTGCCGGTCAGTCCCCTGCCCTGCGGCCACGTTCTGAGTAGCCTTCTGGAATTTATTGAATGTTTTTTGCGCGCCTGAGTGAGTTTCAAAGATTTGAGTTCAGGGCCCCTAATATACAAACATTTGGAGTACCAAACATGGCTTTGTCAAAATAGTCGAGTTTCGGGGCAAGTGGAGGCCCCCTAAAAGGCAAACAAAAAGTGATTGTTCATTGGTGTGTGTATTTCGCCTGAGTCACACTGTCGCACGCATCATTCAGATGGGATTTGCATAATCAGCGCATTTTCCCCGGGTGGGAACAAACGATCGTGGCGCTGTGGACTCCTCGACATTCTTGACATAATGTGCGAACACTGGGCAACCGTCAAAGCGCCTTTAATGAGTGGGATAATGTAGGAGGCTCCTTTTTGGAAACTTCATCCCGGTCTCCGGTACGTAACACCCAACCACCACCACCACCACCACCACCCCCACCAATCTAAATTCCTTTGTTCTGCCTCTTCTTCCCTCTCCTCTGGCGAGTGGTGGCGATTGGCTTTTTAATTGCTTTCTGAGTCACCTTCTTCCTCCCAAGGAGTGTAGAAAGGCCACTAGGGGAGAGGGATGCAGTGTGTGTGAGGGGAAAAGATACGGAAAAAAGCAGACAGGAAGAAGGGTTGAAACGTGGCGTCTCAGAGGTGGTATGATGAGGTTTAGCCATTTCCACTAAGCTTCTGTGAAGTCTGCAATTGCAAATGATAAAATCCCTTGTTTTTCAGGTGATCAAATATAACGTGTTAATAAAAATTATTTATGTCAATGGTATGTATAAAAGTATGTCCATAAAGTAAAATTCTGGAATTTTATTTAATTTTCCAGATTTCATTCCGCAGTTCAGAGGCTAAATTTATTTTTTTTTTTTTCTCGGCTAAACATTTTTTTTCACCACATTGCCTTTTTTGAAAAAATAGTGCTGCAATGGCAGCATATTGCATTTCTGTGGGGAAACCGCCACTTTTGTGGCAATAGTATATTTGTTTTGTGATAATATGCTGTGTATTGTTTTGTGGCTCTAATATCCATCAATATGTAAAATCAACGTCAAAATCCAATCACACTGAAAAACATTTTTCTGCTCACGAGTGTTGTCAAGTAACCTGAAAGGTGAAGAAAGATTGTACATGGCGTATTGTTTGGCCCGCCATGACGCATTATTACCAAAGATTGAAAAGAAAAGAAAAAATGTACCTTCATGGAAGTAGATAAAGAAAACGAGAACCACAAGAAGATAAAAGCAGATGAACAGAAAACGTTGACGAAGGCCGGCAGGCTGCCCACTTGCACGGCATCATTCCCATGAAAGCTTTTCCTTTCCAACATTTCTTAAGAAATGTGCTCAAAGGGCATGTAAACGTAATGCGGCGCATGAAAAGTGCTGAATACTTTTCAATGCATGTCCAAGAGTCTCAGACACATGACGCTCAAATCAACTCAACCGTTTTTAGAGAGCACTTATAAAGTGCTCCGCATGAGATTGAACATGTATCCAGAATAGTAGAAGAAGAAGGAAATTGTCATTTTGCCAAAACAGCGTGCATAATGTCACCCACTTGGCCTGCAACATTACATTTAAATGTAAAAAAAACACTTTAGTTTTGCGTTTGAACCGTTGGTGAGTCACGACCACACTGAAGGAGCGAGTCCCATCCTGTCCTCTTTTTCTCGCCTTACTTGACGTCATTTCGGTGACTTTGCTCTTGGGCGGAAACCTTGTACGCCTATCTTTAACTAAAACGGACCGAAACCTTTTTGGAGCTTTTTGTAGACTAAAACTAGACTTTAACTAACGATCACCGAATAAGAATGCCCGAATGTGACGAAAACTAATAAGCATTTTCCTCCAAAAGACTAAGACTAAGAGTAAATCTAAAATGCCTGCCAAAAACGACACGAGACCCAACATGCAATCATCCTTCAGTATGCAAGTGAGCCAATGTAAGGTTTCTAATAGCAGTTTGCAGCAGTAGACTGCAAATGAGTTTTGTTAAACTCGTTCATAGTGTTTTGGTTTAGCGACATACTTAATTCGTCTAGTAGCTAAGCTGTAGCCGATTCTCCGAGAACAGGGTGTGTGAGCCCACTGGCCTGTCATGTGTCACAGCACATTGTCCGCTCCATGCCACAGACTGAACACAAGTTATCTGTGCGTGCATAAGCCCCGCCCCCAAACAACTTCTGCAATTTAGCTGATCTCTTACAAATATTGCATCTTGCAAAACTTTCAGCAGGCTTGCCCCAACCTCGGGAATCTCAAAGATTCTCCTCAGGGACTCAGCCTTGTCAACAAGTGACGTACAACAGATTGCTTACATTTGATCCTGCTGCTCACTCTGAGGTTGCGTGTACAACGCAGCACAATGCCCCCTCAAGATTTGTGGCTGCCCCCTTAGTCATGCCGCTCCCTTTCCGTGTTGACCCGGCTTCAACGACCACTTCATTCTTTCACAATACAAACATTTTAAGGGGTAATTGAGCTTTGTTTCTAATTTGTAGTGGTTTATTTGAACGGTACAATAATTCTTGCATTTTTTTTTAAACTTCATATTTCATTTAATACAATACAATATTCTGACTTGTTCCCCGTCTGTGATGCACCGCAGAGTCGCACACACAAACGCACACTGCCAATTAGCTTGGCAACCAGCTCAAAGGTGTAAAGTTTTCGCTGTTAATTAGAAAGCAAAGCGCTTGAACGTTTAAACGTGGACTGCTGCCAGACAAACTTTTAATATTTAACTCATGATGTCATCACTCTGCCAGTAATTTCTTTTGATACTTTCTTCAAAAATGAGGGTGAGCCCCAAAACGAGCCATCCAAAAGACTCCGGAACCATCAAGAAAGACTCACAAGTCCCGAGAGGCAACGAGAATATCCCAGTGAATTCTGAAATTTCTCGGACCGACTGGAACGGCTAAAAAAACAAAACAAAACAAAAAAAAACACACAACTAGACCAGCATGGTTTTGTTGTGTTTCTCGTCTCGCTAGTGACAGTAAAAGGAAAACAGAACAGACAAGACTCGAACAGCCGGATGTTTGGTTTCTGGGCAACCCCACCAAATCAGTTACAGTTGACCAGCAGGACCAGTTTGTTCTGGGTGCCTGCCGGGAACTGATGACCAGTTTGAATCTTGCTGTTGTCACCCGCTACCAGTAGGGTAACAAATCCATGCAGGACTATGGTGATTTTTATTTTTATTTTATCTTATTTTACCGGCACTGACCGAAAAAAAAAAGGGTCAAGTGCCCAGCACTGATAAATACATAATTGCAACGAGGATTTTGAAAGTATGAGATCCACCAGAGCCGTCATTTTGACTCCGGATTGCGTTCTGAAAATGACGTCATCGCCGAAAATGATTGTTATTCGCTCACTGCTCGAGTGTCTAATGAAGCCCGTTAGTTTTATTCCAATTCTGTTGTGAGTATCTTTGGTAAATTGTGTCAAACAAATGAATGAGAAACGGTAGGTGGTGCACCTCTTTTTGCCCGTGCGGCTGTGTGCGCGTCAGCTGTCATAAAATCGAGCTGCTTTGCTGCCGAAGGAAACGAGATGTGCGCTGCAAAACACTTGACTGCACTTCACGTCGAAGAAAGGAAGTAAATGGGAAGAGCAACACACAAAACAACTCCGTCCCGGGCGAACCCCCACAACTCTTTTATCCACGTGGGAATTATGTCAGAAAGCGCCACGTAAACTCATTATTTGATTGATTTTGTTGTCATGACTCGCACATCTAACAGCCTATTTGAACACACGCGACACGGCTCCAGTTGGTTGTGGGAGGGGGAGACTTTTTTACGCGAGTCGCTGTGTGTCAGCCGAG
Organism: Idiotropiscis lumnitzeri; assembly: GCF_059441095.1. Classification (NCBI taxonomy): domain Eukaryota; kingdom Metazoa; phylum Chordata; class Actinopteri; order Syngnathiformes; family Syngnathidae; genus Idiotropiscis; species Idiotropiscis lumnitzeri. The sequence goes on from NC_142399.1 coordinate 12,492,446, forward strand.
CAATTCATCCTCAGACTTGTCAATATTTTGTAGCAGATGTAATGCCTCGTCTACTCCATCAGACGTTTTTTTTTTTATACTGATAATGATGACCAGCAGCGTTTCTCAATGCAGCCACTGGCTGCTATGGAAATCCGGCGGCGTGTAAACGGCTTGCTAGATGTGTTCTGGACCCTTCGGTGGTCTGCGCGCCGGCCTTGGACGTCACGCTTTCATCACATATTTCTCAAATATATTTCTTTTATTTTTATTTATTTTTCATTTTTTATTTTTTTTACTACTGGCTGTTCTATTTGCGTATTTTGATTTGCTGACTAAAACAATAAAATGAAAAAACCTTGCATTCCTGTCGTATTGGCGTGGCAGCTCTTCTCCAAGCAGTCGAAGCTGCAACATAGGTGAAATATTTCTTTACAAAACATTTCCATTTTTTTTCTTTGTGACCCTTAACCCCACTCTGATTTATTTATTTATTTATTTAACCACAGGCTGATTCCCAAAGCAACAGAAACTTGGCGTGACGTATAGACATGCACCACACCGAAAGATGGTTTAAATTAATGAACTGAATATGTGATGTTATATCGTTTGTTAAATGTTTCAATAAAGTTAAAAAAAGGGATGATCCTCACAATATTAAAAAAATTATCTAGTGACTCCGAACATTCAAACGCATCAAACAGGAGTGACAAACATGGAGTTAAAGAAATACATTACAAAAATACATAATAAACCGTGACATCATCATCAGGCGCGCAGGCACCGAAGGACTCCGATCAAATCTAGTAGGAACGCGCTCCCAGCTGCAACATGCAAATGCGACTCTTCCTGGTCATGTGACACTGAGCAGCCCAACCTACAACTATGGTTTTATGCACAATTGCGTAGTTTAGTAAACTCCCAAAACAGTCGACAATGATGCGTGCGCCATTTATTTAAGAAATTCAAAAGCATTAGGTTAGGTTTTCGCGGTTAGCGATGTATCAACACCAAAGGATCGATATGCACATCCCCATTGGAAGTGTCCTGAAGGGGAAAGGTGATGGTCCAAATAATGTTGTGAAGAATGAAAAAAATGTTCTGGAAGGACGTCATGAAGACTGAATACATTTGTTGTGCACTTTGCCAGAAAATAAACTTGTCTCCTCTGTGTGACGCCTTTTAGCCTTTGCTAAATATGCACGCACAAACGCATACAAACACGTGCGCATGCGAGGGTCCATGTTTGAACCAAGTTGAATTGATCCTCTCCAATTATTGTGCATCACACTTGAACACGTGTTTATTGGGCTAAGCCCCGCTTTTGTTTCTCACCTTAAACGCTTTTAATCCGCTCGCCGGCTTCAATGCACATCGACAGCATTTTGGTTTCCAGAGATAACGTGGAGAAAATCCCCCTCGGCCTTTTTTCATGCTCCCCTCGCCCCTCCCCACATCACTGTGGCACACATCACTTCTTTCTTCTCACATCACTCGCTTTTCGTTTTTTCGACCAAAAGTCTCCACGGGAAGAGGAATAACGACATGTTTCAGTGCCGCGAGGACACGCCAGCCCAACACAAGGCAGCGCAATGCTTTGCAGATAAGACGTTTGCCTTTGCGCTGACTCGGAAAGTCGGCGCAAAATGTCGTCCATTGGGTGGGAACAGAGCGTTGGGGGGGGGGGGGGGGGCGCAGTTGGGAAGGCTGACCACATCCATGTTGTGAAAACTGACTCATAATAATAAAAACTCATAATTATGCGTTTGTAGGGCCCGTCCACATGTCAAGTGGGAAATTAAAGCGCGACGCTACCGAGAAGCAAATTCAGGCAAGATGAAATTTCTCAAGTCAAAGCAAAGTCAGCTTGTTAGCCTGCCAAGATAATTCTTTTTGCCAGGTACTTACAACATTTCATTGGCTTGAAGCGTTTCCCCTTTTGCGATTTTAATACTTTTATGAGTACATTCAATAAAATGGAGCAGTGCCCTAATTCTTAAAGCGTCAAATAAATACACGACTTTAAAGAGAGGCTAGCGACGGGAGCCACAAGCTAGTATTTTTGGTCGGTTGTTTTCTCTTTTTTTTTTTTCTCTTGTCCAGCTTGATTGTACTCTCAGCCCGCACATCCAACAGCTTTTGGTTTTGGTTTTGAACAAATGACTTTGATTTTGGATCTTGCGCGTCATCGTCTGTGCATCTCAGTCCATCTGGTTATGTTGTTTGAAGCGCCAAGTGGCGAGGTAGACTATTACGCTGGCTTTTCACACACTTTTGTTCAATAGCGTGTGTGTGTGTGTGTGTGTGTGTTTTGTGTTGCGTAGACTGCTGAAGTATGAAAATATCTTTAAATCTTCCACGACAAGACAGAGGCGAGTTCTGAAAAGGATTTTTTTTTTTTTTTTTTTTTACACCTGTCAGGTGAGCAGAGCAGATGGTCGCCTCCAAATACATCGCCACAGGCGGCGAAGAACACGGGAGGTGTGTGTACCTGTGCATGTGTGTGTGCGGGTGTACGCATGAGCTAATTTCTGGAGGTCAGCCATAAGAGCAGCAGCAGACATCTGGTGGACGCACTTTTGACATCGGTGTTCTTTAAGCGTCTTGTGTTTTGAGGATATTCTGGGAGGGGAAAAAAAAAAACGGTGGCGATTGTTTACCTTTTCTGAGATGTTGTTTTCAAGGTCGGACCGCGGTAGATTTGTGAGTTTGCCGTTTTATAGCGACTCATCAGTTTAGCATTGTAGAGTCTCGTTTACATGCTTCAAATTTGGTGCCGATTGGACAAAATTTTGTTTTTCGACCCCTGTAAATTGTCAAATTGACGATAAGAGGGCCGCTTCAAACCAACTTCAACAGACTGAACTTTCAAATTCACAATAATAGCCTAAAGGCCCTCAAAATGACCTTTTCCAACCAAAACCAAAATGGCTGTGTATTTTTTAGGCAAGCGTACAGTAGAAAGGTTTTTTTTTGTAAATCTCCTCAACATCCAATTTCATGTTGCTTAGTCACACTGAACTCGCATGAGAACCCATAATGGCCTTCAAATCGTCATCTACACATGAAAATGATTGACTGTCGATTGTCTATCAAAATATCATGTTGCTAATCAAAATGGCTTCATATTCAATTTTGCGCAAATCCCCAAACTAACTTTTAAATGTCGGCTTCGGAATCAAAAGGGCTGACTTCCTGTGTCTTTTCAATCATGGCTTTTTCAGACGTTTTTTGTACATCTACTCAAGACCACCAAGTCCATCTGGGTTTGAGGTTCGACTTTTACCAGGCAGACCGCTGGAGCTCACACTTGCGACTTAAGGGAAGCTAAAGTGGCTCGAAGGGGACAAATTACTGTCTAGTAATTCCTCGCCACTTCATGCTACATTTTTTGGAGCCACAGTGTTTTGCGGATTTTTCGAACATTATCAAATAAAATTTTTTTTTAAAAAGGATCGATCAGAGGCTTCGTACTCAACCCGGGACACCAGTACAAGGCACATTGCAACTTCAGGGGGGGAAATAATTAAAAAAATAAAATAAAATTTAATGATAATACTAAAAAAAAAAAAAATAAGAAGAAGAATAATGGGTGGCACGTTGGACGACTGGTTGGCACGATGGCCTCACAGTGTCATGGGTTTGATTCCGGCTCCGGCCTTCCTGTGTGGAGTTTGTTCTCCCAGTGCCTGAGTAGGTTTTCGCCGAGTACTCTGGTTTCCTCCTGCGCATCCAGTCCAGGGTGTGACCCCGCCCACTGCCGGAAGACAACTCCTGCGTTCATCGTGAGTAGAAGAGGTTTGGATAATGGATGGGTTGCATTTTTTCCCCTTCTCGCGGGGTGTTCAGGTCCCAATTAACCGTAAAAAATGAGGGATTACTGTACATGAACATGTTGCTTTCTACAAGCTGTGATGAGTTGAACAAATACGAGATGGTCAACCACGTCAGTCGGGAGTCATGTTCAGTCCTTAATTGAAGCACCCTGACACTGGCAACATTCACGTGACAGCGCTGGATCCAAAGGATCAGCCGACGTCTGCGTACTCCTCGTGGCGTAGCGTCCCTTTAAATGGATGAAAGCTCCATTTTTGGGAGGTGGGGGGCGGTAGATGAGCGTGGCGGCGGGAGTTAAAAGCTCATCTCTAAAAAGTCCAAGTGCTCTCAGCACTCCGGAGACAAAGTGCAAGTGCTTCTGGAAGCCGGGACGTGGAGTCAGAATGATATGTTGGATGGAAAAAAAACAAACGAGGACGAGTGAAACGTCAAAGCTTTTATAATTTTTTTTGTCCTTAAAAGCAGAGCAAAACCTCCTCCATGCCCTGCATCTCCCGCCAATTCTCCTCTGCTAAATGTAGCGACTGACTTTCTCAATGGCGTCACCTCAGAATGCTCCACTGTCGGACAGTACATTCGAGGGGATGCCTTTATCAACATATTAAGATTTGATTGCATCGATTTTTGTGCTTGGTCACAAATCAAACTCATCAAGGTAACACCCACTGAATGGTGAGTTGCAAGGTTGTCACACACAAATATATTGTGTTTGTGTCCTGCTGTCACCATGGGTGGGCCAGGTGGCATTCAGGTCACATGACCACATGTATTTAGGGGGGCCATCTGCTCATGACTAACGTGTGTGCGTGTGGGGTTTGGAAAAATTCTGTTCAACATTTCCTGGAAAGTTCAACTGACAGATTTTGGATACCCAATTCAAAATTTTGTCTAGCATGTTTGCCATCGTATGGGTCCCCGTGCCTGTATGTGTTTTCTCAGAGTGCTCCGGCGCCTCCCACATTGTAAATGCCTGCTAGCGTGTACGATCATGAAATTCGGTCGTCATCCGTGTCATTGCCGCCATTCAGTGTCTTTGATTTACGTATGGCTGCAGGAGGTTTTGATATCTGCAACATATCTTTGTAATTATAACACGTTTATCGTTGGCCGACATCTTGTTTGCGCTAATTATAGCAGACGCGACACGCATAGAAACACACAAAGTTAAAATACTACAATATTATGTTTGCCAGCGATAACGATACTATCGTGATAAAGGGATCAATATCACAATATTTGTGAAAGATAACAATATTATTGTGATACAGCAATCAATACTGCAATATTATATTCAGCCAGCAACAATGACGGTATGACCATAAAGCAGTCGGTATTAACGTCACATTTTGCAAACAATACTGCTGACACCAAGATCAAGCTACCTTTATGGCGATAATTTTTATCGTTTGTATATATATATATATATATATATATATATATGTATATGTATATATATATATATATATATATATATAGAGAGAGAGAGAGAGAGAGAGAGAGAGAGGTCATTAGATAAATTACTAATGCTTGGTAGTTTCCATACTTTGAAACCATATCCCTTGCGTGAGACCACATTTTAGAACCCTCACCCTAGTTTAAAAGCAATGACTCCCTTTTTCTCCTATTTCCTGCAGCTTTTAATTCAGTTTGATCTGCTTGTCGTCTATTTTTTTCCCTTTTCTGTCATCATCTTGATTGGCGCATGAATAAATACATGACAAGATAACTTTTCCCGTCATCCATCAATTAGAGTTTTGATTTAGCGCCGTCACATAATCGCAAAGCCATCACAGCCGCCTGCGCCCGTGCGCATCAGGATGAGGAAAAAGACAAAAAGAAAAAAATAACACCGTAACCGCCGGGACTGACTGAAGGCGCTCGTTATTTCCTAATTGTTCGATTACGGCTCGGCTTAAAACCCAAATTTGGACTCCACAACTTGGCTTCCAAACCGCACACCTGTCTTCAAACACTAATTTAAAACTCTTCCTGGTCCTATTTATGAAACCTGAAACCTGGCTGAAAACCTTGCTGCAAACTTAATTCCTTGCGCTAGCAGTCCAATCAAAAAGACGAATTGAATCTCTGATGGACCTGCGGTGTCAATATTGTCCACTCAACGAGCAGGCATGAAAAAAGAGAGCATAATGACCACATGCCTCAAGGTTTATGCCTGTGGAATCAGACGGAACAGTTCCATCACGATCAAAGCGGTTTGGACTCGCCGCTCGGGGAATGTTTGGTGGCGCCAAACGAATGGCGGCAAAGCAAGCGAGACGGGAGCACAGAGGAAAGCGGGCTTTTTGGCACGCCACCGTTGGAATTGCTAGTCAACTCCCTTCTACATTGGGCCAACTCTGCTCACATGCGTAGAAGCTTACAAGGAAGTTGGAGTGCGTCACTCTCTGGTTTCTTGGCGCAATAATTTGTTGCATGGCAGCAAAATTCATTTGGACTCGACGCCATTGAAAGCGTGTTGGCAACTCTAGTACAGAAGCGGATGTCTATTTCGCGTGATACAAGAAGAATCAAGTTGGACTTCGTTAGAAACACAGAAATGAATAGGAGACATTGACACGCCGGCGCACGCTAAGTGCCGTGCCTCCGTGGCGTCCATATTGGGAGGGGTGACGATCCCAATTAAGTTCTAACTTGCTCATTTCTCAACCAATTTTGTGAGGTTTCCTGGTGTTGTCAACACAGAACATTTGAAAACCTAACCTAATCAGCAATTTATTGAAGTCAAGCGCTCTAGAAAACTGATCCAGCGTCAACTCAAACACAGCGCAAACTGCTGGAATATTCTTCAGCTTGTTGCCTGAACCGCACTCTGACTATCCGTTGAACGATCAGTTCATATTTCAGTTGCGGCTGTCATCTCGGGAACGCGCGTGATCGTGCCCGTCATGCCATCATCATTCCTGATGTGTGTACTCATGATGAAATGATCCCTGATTGCAGCTCCAACCAATTTCCTCGCATCAGCGCCCAATCACGATCTCCATCACCACGCTTCCACCCGATGAAAGAGAGTTCGGGTTTGTAAAGTAAAAAAAGAAGAAAAAAAAGAAAAACCGTTGCCACTTTTATCACTTTATTTGATGTATCCCCTGACATAAATTCACTTTCATTTATGAACAAGCTATTGCTAATATGTATTTCTAGTCATGCAAGTCCTGTCCAAAAGCCAAATTAGCAGCCTCATCTTAGTTTAGCATGTGATTACCGGGTTACTAATACAGATTGCCATTTTTTTTTTTATGCACGCTGTCACTGTTAAACACCAAGATTAAAGGAGCATGTCAGTAAGCTTAATAGATGCTCAACACAACATGTCATGAATTAGAACCGACCCTATTTTAGCCATGAATGCTACAGGAGAACTATCAAGTTAGTACATTTGACTGCATTGACTCATTTGTGGCACTTTTACGCTACATGCTAAGCTAATGACTGGCCTGCAGGTAAACAAGTAGTTAATTAGCTATGCCGTGAATGGAATTAAGACACTCGAGTCAACTAGTTTGTCTTAGTGTTTTGTCAAACTGGCAACTTTATTAAGAAAAATCATGATTTTTTTTTTTTTTTACTTTTGTGCTACATGCTAAGCTAGTGACAGGTTGACATAATGGAAGACCAAATATGCTCGGGAGAAGAAAAACATTGACAAAAAGGTGAGAAAACCAGCTGGAAAGAGAGTGATGGCATTACGCTGTGCACGAGTGTTTACATTGCTCCAATGCTACAAAAAAAAAAACTCCCATGATGCTTTGTGTTCCATTTCGTTTTCCAAAGGTTTGATGGTCCCTTCCCAACATTGCCTGACGAGTACTGAACTTGGAATCAGGTGCACTTCCCCCTCGCCCCAGAATCCTCCTTGACCGAAGTGTCCTGACCAATTCCAAACGCCGCCAACGTGTCAGATGGCATCATGCCGCTTCGCTGTGACATCAAATCACGGCACATGATAATTGGGCGACACGGCGGCCCCGTGATTCCCAATCGGGAAGCGGCGGAATGTCACAATGTGTTTTTTTCAGCCTTCCTTTATGAAACTAAAGCTGCGCCTCCAGCTACGAGATTTTGGCTCGGACGAGTCCAGAAGTGCAAGTGAGCCTTGCACGTCCGCGGGACACAAGTCCCGAAGAAATTGTGTGCTGATGCGGTGAGATGCTGTCAAACGCTTGACTTTTTTCCCAATGGAAGAAGTGGGGGAAAATGCAATCTATCATTTTCTATAGTGCTTTTCCACATTTGGGTCAAGAGTAAGAAGGACTATATCTAGAAGTGAGGTACACGGTTGTACACTGGTCGAAAGCCAACATCAGGGCGCATATAGACAAAGAGGACCCTCTACTGCTCTATCCACAATTCCTACCAAGAATGCTTTTCAACCTTGTTGGAAATGTTTCAAACTTTTTTTTAATACATATATGCTTTCATTCTGCAGTGTAATGTCTTGTTACATTATGCTGAAAATAAATTCCCGCAGGGGCGGCGTGATGTAATCGTCACGTAGCCAATGTGGCGACGCCCAAGGGCGACACCATGTACCTGTGTGTAATACATAACAATCACGCGACATGAGTCGTCACATTAATTTTTCAACGGATAACCTGCACGCTTACTTTGGTCTTATTTGTTTGCGTTAATATTGAACTGACACTACAAAAGCACCTTCACTGTATGAAAAGCTATCACGTCAAAGCCTAATGCAAAACACAGCGTGATGTTGTGAAGTGTCGAAGCAATAAGCGCCAAACACTGATTGGCTACACAAATTGGAAATGAAGTGAAGCCTCCACCAGGGATAATACAATCACATTTTTATACCGTGTGTAAGGGATACGGTTAATTTAGGTACTGGAGACTATATATATATATATATATATATATATATATATATATATATTCATAACCAGTTCAGGGTGTCCCCCGCCTCCTGCCCGAAGATAGCTGGGATAGCCCCCCCCCTCCTAGTGAGGAGAAGCGGTACAGAAGATGGATGGATGGATATATAAATATATATATATATATAAAACAATAGTATCATGAGGGGTGAAAAAAGAGGCTGAGCATAGTCTCAAAGCACACGTGCACGCAAAAGAGGAAAACAAGTCCTATTTCCCACAGAAATGCGTGTTAAATTGTTCCTGACTAATGCGTATGTGCGATATTCAGCAGCCGCCTTATCAATTGATCCTCAAGCGGCGCCAGGCGGCGGGCGCTTATCTGAGCTGCTCCTTATCTCGCCATCTGCCGAGTGCGTCCCGCGCTCCCCGACGCGCGTCCGGGCCGCATTATTATTGCAAGGAAGCACTCAGGCTGAGACCGCAGACGGATCCGTGCCGCCACCAAAGGCCAATTTGGAGAGGCCTCCTGTGCCGTAACGAGCTGCTTAGTCGCCGCTTGACACCGCGATTGCGGTTTGAAGGCGGAGGGAAGACGAAGAAGGAGGCAAGACGACGCTCCGGCAGGGGGGCTGAGTCAAGTCCTTGTTAGGATACGGGACTCCGTCACATTCCTCTGAACACTACTGAAGTCCAAGGAGGCATACGGCAAGCCCCTGCCATAATCGCAGACTTTGAAGTACTTGTTTTGATGTTTGTTTTTCAGGACGAATTTCGGCGTAGTGCAGGTTTTGGCGACCTCAAATACTTAAAGAGACACACAACCACGACCACAAAGAAAAAAAACACCAGTAGCCACAAAAGCGTATTGGCATCAACAACACTGCATGCCGTATGTTTAAAAGTTATTGTTTCGGATTTATGAAATCAGTTAACTGCAACACAGAAGACAAAATTATATTTCTGCATGCAACAAAAACACAGTTGGAGCTTACTTTCATATCAAAAAGGCAATATTTATTTGAGTCCTCCTTGTATTCACAAAATCAAAGCTCCAGTAAATAATCCAAAACACCGTTTGATTTTGTTTCCCGTCGTTATTTTATCGCGCGTTGAGCATGCAGTCAACTCTCAACGTGAACTAAAAATGACAATTTCTCTAAAAATGTAAATTATATATTTGAAAAACAATAGCCAATACATGGACTTATTTGATCTGGTTCTTGTCGTTTTTGCACTCAGTGTATATTGTCGGCACATCAGGCTTGTAAATTGTCATCCTTATTTTAACACACGACGCAAAGCTGTCGTCGGTCAGACGAAATTGCCATTTGTTTTGAATTACTTTCAAGTAGCACATAGCATTAAACATTCAGTTTTTTATTGAAACATTTCTGTCGTTGGATTTATCCATAGTTTTACCAACTGTCAGGTGTTGCACATCTGTGGTTAAGCAACACATTTTCAGTGACCAAAGAAACCCCAAATGTTAAATTCTCATTAGAATGACATTTGAAAAACATACAATCTCCAAAACTAATTTCTAATTGAGCATTTAGTATTGGGAAAGTACTACTGCTTGCTGTCTCATGGAGTAGTACCATCATGTGCCACAACGGGGCAGCACTGAGCTCTATTAGAAGACAAGCAAGCAGCATAATCAACAGCAAGAGGCAGAGAAGGTTCCTAACTAAACTCCATTAACAGTCGTATTACGTACAATTGAAGATCTCAACCAACCAGTCACACACACAGACAAACAAGCGCTCAGGCTCACATTCGCACGGCTGAACAAGTCCATTTGAATGAAAAAGTTCAGTGCCAAGGTCATGTTTTGTCATTTGATATTTTTTTTTTTCCCCATCTCAGTGGGACAGGTTGAAATGGGTCTGATACACCGGCGCTTTAAATCACAAACAGTTGAGGAGTGTCAATGAGCTAAATGGCCAGCTCACATTAGTTGTACTCCTTTTGGTTTGAAAATCATTTCTTTTTGCAAACTGAAAGCATACATTCCAGAGTTAGCAGAAATAATTGTGCGTCATAAACCAAAAAAGTCGAACGGCGATCCTGGAAGCTTGACGAGGATGACGGAGCCATCCTGGGAACACTGCAGCGCTTGTGTTTCACTAAATAGCTTCTTATATTGCAATCAAAGACGTTCCTGAATGTTGAATGAGCTGATTTGATGGAGTGAAACCACTGTTCAGATGCCATCGAAGAAAAAAATCTCAACATAAAGTCAATGTTTAGCTCGATGTTTGTTGAAACAAAAATTTACTTCCCGCCGGATTTTGAGTAAAGCGGCTGAATTTCTTACAATTTTCTTCTGTTGCAGATGACTTGAGAATGGAAAAAAGTAGAAGCAACAATTTGGGGGTGAAAAGTAGAGAGTATTGTTTGACTTCCTCTATTTGATGTAAACAATCATAGAAACAATATTTTGCAAAAAAAAAAACCCCAAAACATCTAAAAGGCTCTAAAATTGCTGCCGTTGAATGAGAGCCTGAAGCTAACTTGCTAACGTGAAAAACGTGAGATTCAAACCCAGAACGTATGCACTGTGAGACAGACGCGCTCCCCAACAATTTGGGAGGAAAAAGCGTACGAGTATATGGCACGCTATCTGAGCGGAATCAATACGCTGCTTTCTTGTCCAAATGACTTGTTCATGTTTGCAGCTTGGAGTCATTTTGTGATGCTACTCGGCGACCATTCATCAAGAGCGTTTATTACAAATGTGAGCACTTTGCTGGCGCGCGGGTTCATTTGTCAAGAGACATTTTAATTGTGGCACTCCATCTTGTCTCGGACCCGCCGCCGAGAGCCGATCCATCACGGCCGCCGACGGGTCGCCCGACTCGTCGCGTGAAGCCCCGGAATGACGTGCCGGCGTCCATACGTCTTTGTCAGCGAGAAAACATATCTCCTAAACTGTTGGGTTTTGTTTTACTTTGCAACTCATTTCAGACAATGAGGCCATGGCAACAAATCGTTTGATGAGCAAAGTCAACTCGTAAGTCAACAAAGCGATGATGGCAAAGTTTTCATTTCCCACAAGGCTTAGCAAAGCAGTGCTTGTGAGCAGGCTTTCAAGGTCAGCCTTCAGATTCTCTATTAAAGAGCCAAGCTTTGGTGCTTTATTTAAAAAAAAAAAAAACGAACAAACATGTTAAGGCCTCCAAATACGGTTTTAAGACAGGGTTGCGGTTTCAAAACTGAGTTGGTGTATTAAACAAGGGTTCGGGTTTCAAGTCTGGGTCAGGCTGTTAAACAATGTTTAGCGTTTCAGGTACAGGTTTGAAAGTAGGACCTCAAGTCAACGTCTTAGAGTTCTGAAGTCAGGGTTTGTGTTTTTTAAATGCATGTTTTAAAAAGGAGGGTAGAAAAACAAGGTAAGGGTTATAAATTGTAATTCAGGTCATGGGTAAGGTTTTCAAACAGTTGGTTTCCAAGCAAGGTTTCAAATGTGGGTTAAGTTTTTGCTTTTCATTTTAGGATTTTTAAAGGTTAGAGGACCAAATGACTTTGTAGATGTTTTCAATTTTGGTTTCAATGTAAATGTTTCCAGGCTTGGTTATGGTTTCAAAGTTGGGTTTCAAGCCAGAGATAAGAGTTCAAGCTTGGGGTAGGGTAGCAAACAAGAATTAACGTTTCCAACACGACAACCATGTATCTCCACATCTTGAAATATGACAGTTCTGTATAGCCACTTTTTAAAACGAGAACGCTGTCCACTCTGCGGCCACTACGGCTTTTAAAACAGGACAGCCATATATGTCCACTTGATCACCGCTATGAACACGACACTGTTTTTGATGAAAGGCGGAAATTCTTATGGCAACCAGCATCATGCGATATGCAGAAACATTTCAAGCATCTTTGGCACTCAAAATAAAAATGTTGGCCAGTGTTATATAAAACAGAAACAACTTGTCATTTTAATATCTTTTTATTTATTTATTATTGCATCCGACCCCTCGATTTTGTCTGAAAGCTTCTTAGCGATGCCATTCTTCCCTTCCCCTTTCTCGTCTCACTCTCACTTCCTGTCACTGTCTCGTTTGTTAACTGTGGCCCGGCGGAGGAAAATATTGGCTTCTACGAGCAACTATATGATGTCATCACCAAATACGCTCAAATAAAACACATAATTGCTGACTTTAAGAATTCATGACAAGAGCTGTGGTAATATTAAAACGTCAAGCGGCAGACGAGAGGAACATCAAAGCGAGGGGCATGAAAACTTTATGATGGCAAGATTGAACCGAGGTACTTTGGCATTCAAGGAAAAAAAAGAAAAATGTTGGAATGTGCGCGTCAAGCCGGTTGTGGTGCCTTAGTGAAATTTTAAAGTTGGACTTTGAAAAATCCACTACGCCAGCACCTGACCTCAGTGAGGATATGCAGTGTAGAAAATGGATGGATGGACAAACTGAAAAAATTGGGGGATGTTTTTATTATCCTACATGCGCTAATGCTAACCACTTGCTAACTCATTGTTTCATTTGTGTCCAGGCGACTGTAGTCATAAGCTTCTAATGGTGTAAACGCTCAGTTTTTCGATTAGGTTGTAAATGTTGGACCATTGCACAGTGGGCTGTCTTGTTAAATCGTCCAATCAGTGAGTGAGGGCGTAAGGATTGGTAAACATTGTCCCGTCAGTCAGACACAACTTGTTAAATAAACATTTACGGTTGTGAGTTGACTTACAAACTCACCCAAATGACCGTTTTTTGCTTCCATTCCTATGTAGTGTTCTCCTCACAAGGGTGTCGGGGGTCCTGGGGCCTATCAAAGGTATCTTCGGACAGTAGTCGGAGTACACACTGAACTGGTTGCCAACCAATCGCAGGGCACACAGAGACGAACAACCTCACACTCATGCCTAGGGACAATTTAAAGTGTTTTATTTTTAGAATGTGGGAAGAAACCGGAGTACCCAGAGGAAACCCACGCAGGTACGGGGAGAACACGCAAACTCCACACAGGAAGGCCGGAACCGGAATCAAACCCACGACCACTGCACTGTGAGGCCATCGTGCTAACCAGTCGCCCACCGTGCCGCCCTCCTACGTAAGCAACAATGTGCAAATATGTTAACCGGCGTTTTAAAAAAAGCACGCTATTTATTTATTTTTGCCTCCAGTTAAGCCACGTCCCATAAATGACATCACGAACTGTGATGGGGTGACAGATGTCGAACACGGCTTTACTTAGACTGAGAGGCAGTGCCGGGCGAGTTATGCCACAATTTGGATTGTGGATTCTCAAGCCCACGTGTCTTCTTGCAAAGTTGTTGGAGCTTTTGCAAAAGCTGGCATCATTTCCGAGGGGCTGCGCAGCAACAAGACTGACTGTCATGGAACCTGGGCTGTTAAATACTTCAATTAAGCACATCTGAACTCTGCTTTGCTCCCACTGCCTTTTTAAAAACACATGCTAGCACATGCATGCTAAAGAAATAGCACCGGTAACTGACACAGCGCCATTTACTACAGTGCGCCTTACGGGTGTGAATATACGGTAAACTGACACTTATGGATGACATTTTAATACATAACAACCTACAAACAATTTACTGTACAAAAAGCCTCTCGTAACGCATTTTGTTTGCGCATTTTGGTGACTTATTCAAGATAACAGACAAGACTTGTCCAAAAGTGCACATGAGCTGCTTATTTTCTCGTTCTCTTTGAAGTCAGCCATGGAAAGGTGAATCATTTTGTGACTCACTCACAAACGCACACGCACAAACACACACACACATGAATACACGCATTCCCATATGATGCATGCGCAAGGTTGCGCTGTGCAGGTGAAGTTGTTGACGTCAGGAATAAATATAAAAGTGCTGGAACACACTTGGGATAATGACAACAAAAAAACTGGGTCACATGACACACACATTGTGCGTCATGTCTTCATGAAGTTTCCATGTGTGAAATCTTCGCTCTTGCATATCTCACTTAAAGGAGACATCCACTCCAGGACCTTTTTTTTTTTTTTTTTTATTTAAAATAATTCTTTGGAGGTGCTTTGTGAACAAATTTTATAGCGAAACACTGCGGCACGAGTATGAGGTTCCACTCGAGTAGTCACCAATCACTCACACCACTGGTGCTTTTGACACATCAAATTTCAATGAAGACAATGAAACGGTAATTGGGGACTAAGACCTTTGTTTCTTTGTGACGCACATCATGATTTGCATGTGTGTCAGACTGCCTGAGTGAAGCGCCATCTAGTGGTAAGGAGGACTTCATCTTAGCTTGTTTTCCCGAAAGTGGCAAGTCATTGAAAGGTTAGGTGTCCCAGTCACAGAAACACAGAGTTCAATGCGGCTAAACTTGATTTTGGACGGTTTACTGAATCATAATGTGGAAACTAAATATCGGCTCATGCAAGTACAAACCAGTAGTAGTCTACGGTGAGTAGAAGAGCACTTGGTAAAAAAACACACGGGTAAGTCAGCTAATTTGTTGCCAGTACTGCATTGAATTGGAAAGTTTTTTTTTTAGACCTTTCAGTCATGCAATAAAAACATTCTTAGTTATGCATGAAATGTAATGCAAAAGGTCATCAGAACACAAAGAAATTAGACGTCACAATGGGGTACAAGTGCAGTGTTTGCAGGCACAATCTTAGAAATTGTCCGCAAACAAAAGACTGCCTTGGCTTTTTAATTTCACACTTGGCGGGTGAGACACAAAACTGGATACAAAAAAATATTAATGTCCCCTTTAAAAGCCCGGATGGCCTGCGTCCGTCTGTGCACAGACACCCTCCATCTTGTCAAGTGCTCCCCAGGCCACTTCCTTTGCATTGGCATTACAGCCCCGCGGCCGCCATGCGCCGCCGGCGACCGTTCACGAGATGGATGACCACATTGGCGATGAGAGAAGCAGAGCGCGGGGAATGCAGGAAGATACAAGACAGGAAAGCAAGCAGGCAAGCGCACTCAGCAGCGGCTGGCATAAAGTGTTGCCTCCACTTACAAGTGGCCCAATTCACACGTTTGTTTTTTGGGTGGTTACAAGCCGCTTCCATCAACATACGGCAAAGGCAGACATTTTTTGGATGTGTGTGAAGCTTCAAGAGTGAAGCAACGAGTGCGCTCCACCTGGCACCCTGCGGTTGTCCCGTCAAGATTTTGGTTGTTGAAGCAGCTGGAGTAGGCGCGCGCGTCGAGAGACCCTTAAGAGCTGCACTACGCAACACACTACACAACAAACGCTACACACCTCACTACTCAACACGCACTCGAGTGGAGGGGCGCTCGTCAGCGGCAACGATCCCAAAGCACGTCACGCCGGGGGATGGCAAACAGATGTTGAGGCGCCGGGTGCTCGTTAGTAAATAAAACAGGGCCACACGCCCCACAGCAAGGATGCCCCCCTGACATCGCGGAAAAGCGCCAGCACTCGTCTTAATACAACGACAAAACGTGCAACCATGCGCAAATAATAATGAATGAAAACGCGACACGCTAACCTGCGCCACCTCAAATTGTCTCAATTTAGTACTTGATAAATTTCTTTCTTTGTTATTTTTCATATCATTTGATTAATAGCAGATATATTTTTATTAATTTATAATTCACCACTGCTTTACGCTGCATTGGCTTGACATGTGTAAACGTCTACAGATCTGAACAGCCATGCTTGAAAACCCATTTTCAAAATTTGCAATTTAAAGTTTGAGGCCTAAACGTAAAGACAACCAGGAGAGAAACGCACTCAATACAATTTCATGGCTGTCGGGTTTGGGGACCGAAAATTTTAATGAATAAGGCGGGAGAGTTGAGGACGAAACGGTACAGGCGGAAGACTGAGAGGCAAAAAAAAATGGGTCAAGTGCCCAGTTCTGCTCAAGACAAAAGTGCAGAACGGGCGAGTTCAGATTCAAGTGCATAAATGTTCCTCACGACTACTACATGAAAGCCATTCCACACTTGTCATTATGCATTTGTAAGAACGCTCAAGACATGCGATGGTTCTGATATGTTTAGAAATTGAGTTACAGTAAAGCTCAGAAATTGTACTTCTGTATTTTGCTGTCTGAATGCAAAATGGCGACCACATCCTGGTGGCACTTCAACTCACAGACCCCTCTGATGTATTGCAAGATCATCATGAGGCTGCCTCCAGTGGCCTGAACGGTAAATACAGCTGGCCTGACATAGATGGAACATTTGTAAAAGAACCAAAACAAGGAATTCTGAAGATGCATTTGTGTTAGTTCTCATGGAAAAGGAGAAAAATCGAATGTACACCAAAATTATCTTGGAATCTTCAGAAACGTTTTATTTGTGGGAACGAAACGGTAAAGATTTTGGTATTAAAATTGGGAAAAATGTCACTTAAGAACAATTTTTACAAATGATCCTATTATTGGTTCGTTCCAGTAAAACTTTTTCAAAAGTTGAAATAATGGCCATACATCTTGACCGCTGGTAACGAGCTACTAATCAACATGCTACATGCTAACCAGACTTTTAACCACAACAAGTATCTTGTATCCTTGAAATATAAATAAGGCGCTTGCACTGCTGAGACCCGACTAACATGATGTTAGCATTACATTGCTAACATATTGCGCTCGTTAAACCCGCGGCGAAAGCTTAGCGGCAGTCAGCTTTGAACTTTGACTCATGGCTCAACTGGAAGATGAGAGCCCCGGGGTCAAAGGTCAAAAAAACATCCAAAGATCAACTTGTGCGCCAATAGTCGCATGCCCGCTGATTGCCTGACGTTCTGGCACCGAGTCACGTGTCACTCTCACTGCCTTCAACTTCACTCGTGTCAAGCAAGGAGAGGAGGAAGGGAGGATGAGGAAAAGCAGGGGCAATGAAGAGGAGGAGGGCGTAGAAAAGAAGGGAACGGAGAAGGATGATGAGGATGAGGAAGAGGTGGAAATGGAGGAGGAAGCACAGAAGCAGGGAAAGGATGAGGAAAAAAAGAGGAGGAACAGGAAATGGCGCGAGAAGGAAGAAAATGAATCGGAAGAGAAGGATGACCAAGAAGATCAAATGAAGAGGCCGAGGTGTAGAATGACGGGGAAGAGGAGGAGGAGGAGGATGCCTCGTCATCAGCCTGGCACTCAGAAAGCCGCCGTCGAAGAAGCGACGTGAAAAGATGGAGAACGTGAGAATGTAGGTCACCTCGCCCTTCCTCCTCCTCCTGTTGCATTGTGGGCCTTGTCGGTTCGTACGTGCGCCCGAGCGCTTCCCTGCCTCGGCGACGCTAATGGCCGCCCATCAAACTTTCAAGGGCGTCAATAATTCAAGAATTAGCTCTCAACGGAGCCACGTTGGCCCGGCATCTGGCGGGTTGCTGGCTGGGGGGGTCGGGGTTCTGTGGAGGGGAGCACGGTGGGGCAGGGTGGGGCGCTGATTCTGGAGGCAGGGGGTGGGGTTGTCTGGCGTCATCGGAGGTGTTTTGGGCGTTACATCCGACGTGACATATTGGACACTTGCCTTTTATTGGCAGTCGTCACTCCACTCTTCAGTTTTAATTACTTTGATGTGTTTTGTATGACGGAATTTGGGTTCAAACCTACATTTCATGAGGACTTTATTTGGACAAAATTCATCTTCAATTATGATTTCATTATGTGGCAATTTAGTCATTAGTTTTGATATTCTTTCATAATTTAGCTGTCATTATGATTCATTATAAGGTGAATTACGCTAGAATTATTTATTTTTTGGGGTGAAATTATCAGGTATCGTTACGTTTTTCTGTAATTTTGCTTTAATTATTATTGTAATCATTTTCATTCTTATTATATGTAGCCTTTTAAAGTTTTAACATTAAATCAAATCTATGTTTGGGTCATTAAACCGTAATAGTAAATACCGTATTATTTATTCATTCATAATCATTTGCCTGATATCAAGACTATTTTATTTCTGAGGTATAAATGATATTTTTGTGGTCTTTATCTTAATTTATACTTTGCATTTTCTAATAAGTACGCACTGATAAGCATTAGCTAAGCATTCGTAAATACTGAAGTCCTCATTTCTAAAGCATACTTGTGACATGAAAAATCATTTGCATATAGTTTGTAAATCCCTTATTACAATTAAGTGTTAGGCATCATTATCATTATTTTGCAAGGTAGCAGCTTCTACTTTTTTTTTCTGATATCCAACTACGATATGCAGTTGCTCCATGAGAGATTTTGCAGTTTGAATGTGATATGAAACTCAGCAATTATCCATCCAACCATCTTCTGTACCGCTTCTCCTCACTAGAGTCGCGGGGGGTGCTGGAGCCTATCCCAGCTCTTCGGGCAGTAGGCGGGGACACCCTAAACTTGTTGCCAGCCAATCGCAGGGCACACAGAGACAAACAACCATCCACGCTCACACTTATACGTAGGGGCAATTTAGAGTGTTCAATCGGCCTGCCATGCATGTTTTTGGAATGTGGGAGGAAACCGGAGTACCCGGAGGAAATCCACGCAAGCACGGGGAGAACATGCAAACTCCTCACAGGACGGCTGGAGCCGGGATCGAACCCACGCCCGATGCTGTCTCTCACTGTGATGCTATCGTGCTAAGCAGTCGGCCACCGTGCCGCCCACTCAGCATTTATCTATATGAAAAATGAAAACACTTGGGGTACGAATGGGTTAGGGTCAGGGTTACGAGTGAATGAGTCATAATAATAAGGGATTTACAAACAATATGCAAATGATTATTCATGTCGAAACTTGCTTTATAAATGATAACTTCAGTAATTACAAATGCTTGTTGCGTGTTGCATAAACAAAGAAAATGGCCGCTAAGCGCTGGCGTTCGCATGCAGCATGGATTATTCCTTTTCGCAGAATGAAGCGTTCTGGAGCTCTCCGGTGCTGAATCAAGTCAGGAAAGAAAAATGCTTCTTTACAGAAATGATCAAATCATTATTATGATCATCGTCACATTCAAAGTCACCTTTACATGCTCACCACTGAATGCACAAATATTGACTGCTTGTATGTCAAGTGCAACATTTGCTAACTGTTTGGGCATTTTGTGAAGCATTTGTGTTATTATTAGTGAAGCAGATCTCATTTGGTGAAAGTAGCGCGAGCATACCACTGATTTCTTTTCAAGGCGTACAGATGGGAACAAATGATCAGTGGTAAAAGCAGATGGACAATGAGGACATAGTTTCGCTTCCCGCCAAGAGCGCTGCGGTGGCTTGGGGGTGGGGTGGGGGGAGCTGCTTTAGTCCACGTGGACACGCCGACCCAGGTGGACATCTGCGGCGGAGTGTTGACGCTCTGCTAAATAAATGTTGCGTAACATGGCCCCTTTCACGCTGCTCCTTGCTTAAGTGGCAGACCCGTACAGCCACCATTTTGCCATCTGCTTTTGGGGGCGAATAGATACAATCTCAACTTGAGAAGGATACTTAAAAATACAAATGAAAAATTCTCTTCTGTGACCATAAAGTGGTTGCTTCCAATCAAAATGGCTGACTTTCCGTTTCTTTTCAAGCATGGCTTCTGAAAATGTTTCGTGAGCCTCGTCATGACAGACATGCCTCGACCAAAAAAAAAAAAAAAAAAAATCGCATATAATAGATAAGTATCTGTCCCTTTATTTAAGAGCAGGACAGTATTTCAAATTGGCTGCATAAATGCATAAAAATTTCAATTAAATAGCCTTGAGTAAACTGGTTTAGCCCGTAACATGTGAGAAAATGGGCAAAAATGTTGATCCTTGTTTTCCAAAGTGAAAGCAAATGCTTTTTTTGTATTCAACACAAAGATAACCAATCAGGACGACCTGCAATCGGGACCTTCAAAAATGTATGACGACAATCACTTTTTTCTTTCAAATAACCGAGCTGGATTTTCCAAATTGTGTTCTGGAAATCGTTGAACACAACCTCGTTCTCTGCAACGTTATCCCACTTGATTTTTTACTTTTATTTTGGTTATATTACAAGTCAAATCTTGACTCCCTCGTGTTTGTTTATGCGTGCCGTCAATTCAGTTGGCGAGTCGGAATCCCATCACAGGTGCGACCAATTAAAGAGGATGGAGGCCTTTTATCCGCCATTCCCGAGAGGAAACACGACTAAATCCTGCCGCCGGCAACGGAGGAGGGAGAACGGGACTTTGAATGGGGGCGCGGCAGCGCTGGTATCCCAAGCCAAGCGGAAAATTTGGATTTGGGTGTGATTTGGCTCAATTTGTGTGTGTTGTGTGTGTGTGGGGGTGTGTGTGTGTGTAAGATGAAGGAATTGTTTCCATGGCAGGTGTGGATGTGGAGGTGCACGATGGGCACTGCGGCCAGAGACAAATGCGCCGTTTGCATTGGGTGCCACAGCGCACGCGTGACGGCGGCGAGGTCGATGTTGAGCATTGAACTGCCGCTCAAGTATTGATGATGGCGCAAAGCCAAAACGGCTTGAGCTCACGTAACGCTTGCAATTTGACTTTCTAGGACAGCTTTGAATGTCCTTTGGACATAACCAACACGACCCTAAAATCAAGTGAAATCACAACGGCTGTTTCTGTACCTTTTCAGGAAGGGCGTTGGAGAATCTTTGAGTGCCAGCTCATGCCAGACATGGCGACCAAATTTGCGAAATGAACACTAACATGTTGCTCGTTCAAACTCGCTTCAGGGGCTGAATTTTACAACCATTTTCATGACCACTTTCTGCTGGAGATGGCCGCTTCAATCCCAAATGCCACATTTCTTGTGTCTTTGCAGGTATGGCTTCTTGAGGCTCTTTCGTGGGTCTACTCACAATAAAATTAGTTGACCTACCAAATCTCATATCGCTAAGTGAAAGTCGCCATGGAGGCTGAATTCTCACATAGAATTACGTGGTGCATGATCTTTTGGGTTGCGTTTGTACGCAAAGCTCCATTGCTACGTGCTTGCTGGGAGGCTTGAGAAGATTTGCGTGCCGCTTCCTCGCCTCGGAAAGAAACTGCTGGAGGTGATCGATTGTCCCGCGGGGACAAAGAGGCTTTGCATTCATCATGATACACACGCACGCGCGCACGCACACATTGATAGCCAGCCTTAAAAGTAGATGCCCGTTGTTGATCCTTTCCATGCTGGTGTCGCATAATGTTGATTTTGCCTAATGAGTCCGTGTGCTTGGACGGTGTCCGTCTGTCTTGACACATCAAGCGGGGATCAACTTACATGCACGCAAAGACGAACATCTGTCCTCTTTCTTGAGCTTTTGTCCTCGCCATGTGCCAATCTCCTCTCGCAATACGTTGATCTTACCGTCCTACTGAGGTATCTAGCCACCTTGCTCATCTACCAATCCACTGACCAATTCATCAAGCTCCTTACCTACCGACCAAATCAACACTTCACCTACCACACCTCACCTACCTTACTTGTCAACCAATTCAATCCAATCCAATACAACTGTATTTATATAGCAGATTTCACAAAGGCTGGAGCTGTAACTACCAATTTACCTTACCAACCTATAAACCTACCTATTCATCCACTTGACCGACCGTTCCTTACCTTACCAATTTACCTAACCACCCAACTATTTGCCTGCCTTACTCTCTTACCTAGCCACCTATTAACGCATTCACTGCCAATGACGGGTTTGGGAAGCCTCAAAGCGCATTCATTTTATCTGGGCTGGTAGCGAATGAGTTTAACTTACCAACTTACATATGTCAGCTTTTTACTACTTGCCACCTATTTACCTACCTCACACTTATTTGTACTTAACTTATTTTACCTCTCCTCAACCCCAACCCCACCGCTGTATGGAAAGTGCTGTACAAGGAGCAAAAAATAAATAAATAAAAACATTTATCTATGTGGGTAGTGTATACCGTATGTACTAAAGTGGGCAGAATGACGTTGAAATAAGCTGCATGGAGGAGTTGAATGCAGACGGGTAAAAGAGAGAGAAAGGGGCAGAGAGCGAGTAAGGGAGGGCGCCAAACAGATGTGCTTCTTGTGTAGCGCGTCCGGGTGGGCTCGACTGAGGCAAGTGGCCGCGCCGGTTAAGCCTCTTACGTCCAATTCACATAACTCTGAGGGCATATCAACGCTGTGTGCGCATGCATGTGTGTAAGTAGTGACATGCTAAAGAGACACACGCACACACACCCCCATGCGCACACACACGCACACACAGGCCATCAGGCACCATGTGATGCATTAGCGTTGCCGTGGACAACGCAGCATCCATCCTCGTTCTCTCATGTCGCAAACAATCTGCTGCTGAACACATGCTGCTTATCAAGAACGTTACAACACTTTGACGCAAAGACAGATTAACAACACAGGACACTTCATTAGGCACGCCAACCAATCACAGGATAACGATGTCTTTAGATTGACAGATATTCGTTTATTACTCTACTTGTTCTGTATCAAAAGCTGTTGACAGTTCCTATTATTGTGATTGACTGTGCAGTAAACTGTAGTTAAATAAGGCGGTCAAAATATATGAAAAAAAAAATATTACTAGTGAACTGATAGTAATATGCTAATCACGTATCTAGAAGCTATTTGATATCTTAATAAAATAGGTTAGTTATGCGTAGGCAATGTGATAGCAACTGGCTAGTTATCTGTGATCTATATTTTTTAATTAGTCTACTGTCTAACTGCTAGCAATATGCACGTTAGCTCCTAATAAATATGGGCTAGTCACATACACGCTATTTGATAGCTATATTCTAGTGAGTTATCTGCTTGCTTTGTGATAACTGTTTATATGTGCTTAGCCACCTGATGGCTACGTGCTAGTTAGGAGTCAAATCAACATAATCTTGCCATCCTCTAGCTCTCTGCTAGCTCTAGTCTAGTAATCCCAGCCCATATGCTAGTAGTGGGCTAGTTATCTACATTGCAATACATCACTAGCCTAGTTATGCTTTGTGTGGTATAGCAGTTATTTAAAAGATATTTTATAGCTCTATTTTGGTTACATTCATGCATCTGCTAGCTGTGTGCTAGTTATAGGTAAATGGACCATTATTTACTAGCTAACAGCAGCGGGCTAATTGTTTAAAAGGTATCTGCTAGCAATCTGGTAGCTTTGTCCGAGTAAACTACAAGATATCTTCTCGCTATTTGTCATTTATTTTCAAGCTAAGTCTGGGGTACATGCTATTTAGACGCAAACCATAACAGGAAAAGGGAATGTATCCACGAGCTATTCCATAGCTCGGTAGTAGTAATCCACCCACTTGTTATGCGATGGTTATCTCCTAGCTCTGTCCGATAGCGACAGTACCTATAATCAGTTATTGATGAGCTATCTGCAGGATAACTATATCTAGTATGTAATATCTCTCTACGGTATATCTGACTCTGAGTATGCAAATTTCATCTTAAAGAAATTAATATTTGTCCTAGTCTGACATATAACATCAGAGCAAGGAAGAAAGAAAGACAAGATGTCTTCTCATCCTCCTCCAGGCTTTGGAGGAGGATCAGGTTTTTGGGCTTCCTGCGCAAGAGGAAGTGGAGGCTAACACAGACTCAGGTTTCAGGCCATTAACCCGCCTAAGATGGGAGAAGGAGAGAGCCCCAGGCTTGACCATCCAGCCATTACGCTTCTCAACCGTCCATCACTCTATCTCCCCACACGTTCTAGGAGGATGGAGGCGGGATGCTAAGTCACAGCCTGACAGCCTCCTCTCCCACGGCAACAGGTGCGGGCGGAGGTGGAGCATGATTATGGGATGTGTGGTTTGTAAAGGCTTGGCAGGTGGTTGTCAATCTTGCTGGGTTAATGATAGTTATCGATGAGCCACCTGCAATCTATATGCACAAAATCCACAAGCTAATAGCTAGTTATCTAAATAATTCTAATTCTAATATCTGCTTCTGATCAGCCTGCAATTGGCTAGTTTTTTTTTTTTTATGCCACCTTGGTTTTACATGTGTGAATGTCTTCTAGGTAGGTTCTGCTTGAAATCACATTTTCAAATTGTTATTGATGTTTAAAAATTTCAGGCCAAAATAGGAAAGACAATCAGCAGACGACAAATCCACTTCACTTTACCGCAGTCCAATGTCAAAGCTTTATTGCCAGAACGCATTGCTAAAGCAAATGATGGTGGCCTATTGAAACACGCTTCTTGTGTAACAGTAATGACAAACGAGCATAACGGTGAAGAGAAACGGCTTCAAAGCAACCATAGGAGTTGCACCGATCAAATTATTTGAAAATGACCCATCTGTGGGCTTGTTTTTGACACGAGCAGTCTGCCATCTTCAAAATCTATAAGCGCTCGTCCACGCTATCTGCTGGCTCACTGCTCAATGCTAGTGTGTCGGTTGTCAAGAAAAGTAGGAAAAAAAGAGACCAAATAAAATGCAATGAGGGTCCTCGATTAAGCGATTATGCCACCTAATGATTTCCAGCGAGCGTCGGGAAAGTGGAAAGCGGAATTAGCTGGAAAGTCGCTGCCGTCTCGTCGGATCCGTCATCTCTGCTCTGGAGTCGCTTGCCGGCGTGCAAGCTGCCGTAATTAAATCATCATTCCTTCCGGCGTGTTGACAATTCACTGGAAGTAGGTCGTGTGTGGGCCGCTTGTTCAACGCTGAGATGCTGAACGGACACATGTTGGAGGGACGGCATTTATTTTTTGCATCATTAACGACAATGGGATCACATGACCGTCATGTTGTACGCCTGCAGGTGACAAGGACACTTCGGAGATGCTTCAGCGCGACGGTGAAGTGTTCCACTTCTCCTCCCCGAGAAAGACCTGGACTAGCGCAGAGGCATCGTCATGATGACAACAGAGAGCTCATCCGTAATCCTTGCTCAGATTAAATTAGAGTAGATTTCTATCCCAGCAACGTCACTGAGGATTTAGGAGTTAGGGTTAGGAGGGTGCAGGTTTGAGATAGGATTATGGGTCATAGGATATGGTTATGTTTGTGGGTCGTGGTTAGGTTTGGAATTAGGGGTTATGGGTGGGGTGCGCTTTGAATAAAAGGTTGGGATTAGACATTAGTAGCATGTTTGTTTATGGTGTGGTCTTGTGGTTAAGGTTGCGGAATAATTAGGTAAAAGGTTAATTTTCCAATTGAAGAAGAATGGAAAATTAACCACATAGCCGATATTACCCGATTATGACGATTATGGTTACAATTAACCGACGTTCATAAAAGCATGTCAACAATCGTCATGCATGTTTTATTTTTCTTATTGTTAAGTCAAGTCTGCTGGCGACTCAAAACCAAGAACGTATCCCTAATGGTTGAACCCTCGTTTGTATTTGCATATGATGAACATCACGCTACAAGCGTGTTACAAGCAAGTTGGCCACAGGTCACGATTTCACCAGCACCCATTGCTGGAAACACCCTGAAGCCATTCACGGAAGCACACATACATTTCTTTGTTTGTGTGGCGTGTGCTCATTAACTATTCAACACGTGTGACATGTAACCGGGCTATGTATTCATAAGAGAAGAGCACATGTCACGCTAACGCTGCAATTTGTTTTCATCCAAATTATGTGACCTGTTAGCCGGTGGTTGGAAATTACATGCTAACACGCGAGCGATGCATGATATCTGCTAGCTGGACCGTAGTCGACTGCCATCATCAAGAACACTCTCAAGGAAGTAGGACGCTAAAGTCGCATTCTGGTTAAAACAAAAGTTTTGCACAACGATACATACTAACTGTATGCTTACACAATCCATTTTTGTATGCCAAAAGGGGAGCTCTGTGTCAAAATATATCCAAGATCTCTTTCATCATTGCCATCCCCATGCTAAGTGTTTAGCATTTAAGCCACCGTCGCTGCCCTAAGCTTGCGCGCTAGCCTGCATAGCGGCAAGAGCAGACGCGGCCAACGCCCTGAAAGAGCACATGGCAGCGGCTCTTCTAAGCCATCCGTCAGCTTGCTGCCAAATCAAGTCGGACAGAGTGTAATGTAAATGTAAATGAAGCGAGTGGGTACAAAGGAGGGAGAATCGTTGCGTGTGTGTGGGGGTGTGCGTGCGTGTGTGTACGTGTGTTTGGGGGGGTATTGAGGGGAGCTGGTGGGGGCTGGCACAGATGGATGAGAGGCTGCGTTTCTTTCATCTTGCCCAGTGGACACATTTCCTCCTCAATGTGCTTCCTCCTCGCCATTATTCCCGCTCACTCATTCCATCATGTCGGACTCCCACGCCATCCACTTCCAAGATGTGATGGGTCACATGTTCCGGAAAGAGGACGCCACCAGGTGGCCTTGCATGAACTGTACTACTGTTGTTGTTGTATGTAAGGGCACATATTGACTCACCCCAAAAAAAAAAAAGTCGCTGAAGCCATGCCTGAACACACAGGATGGCAAGCGTTTTAGTTTGAAACTGTTATTTTCATGAACGTGAACGTTCAGCCACTGAAGCCACTTTGGTTTGGCAACATGAACAAGGAAGGCTTTTAAGAGGAGATCCACGAGAAGTCATGCCTGGGAAGATAATGTAATTGTGATAATTTGGTTAGAAGGAGCCATTGTAGGTGGAGCAAAAAAAAAAAGACAACCACATTGGCTTCAAAATCGAAAACATTGACGTCAACGTTGATGAAATGTGGTTAACCAAATTATATAGTTTTGGACAACAGGAGGGGAAAATGACAAAATTTGAATGATGTACAAACAGTTTTCTTTCTTTTGAGCATCGGTTCATTGCAAAAATTGGAAATTTTAAGAAAAATATAGTAATATAAGAAAAAATAATACTTAAAATGTGCGGCGGGCCGTGCATTTCACGCAGAGGCTGAAAGATAGATTAGATCGATTTGAAAAAATAAGAAAATAATACTCAGCCAATATCAACAGCTGTAATATTTCAAACTATTTTCTTCAAATGAACCCCACACAGGAAGGCTGGATCCCGGGATCGAAGCCTGCACCTGTGAACTGTGATGCAAACATGCTAACCAGTTTTAAACTAGATCGTTTAACCGAGACATGACAGGGAACAGCGCAAGAAAAAATAAAATGCTTAGACTCACTGGACAAATTCTCCTAAAACAAGATTGAAAAAAAAAATGAATTTCACATATTTTTCAACATTTTGAGTCTTCTGTGCCAGTCCAGGTATCCGTGAACCAAACTGTGACTGAGAGTATCAAAATGCATCAATTGACGATCATCATCATTGGAGTACATTGTAATGCAACTAAATCTGAGTGTACACGCATTGGAAAGTGAAGTCAATGATTTGTTAAACATGTGTTCATTCTAAATAATGAACCAAACTGCAGTTTTGTCTCATTGTTTTCATACTTGTATTTTTCATTTATCTTCTTACTAGATTATACAAAATCTTAAAATAAGAACATTCGACTGACGGATGCCCACTTCAGGTCCTTTGTTGCTAGGTCATCTTCAAGTGTTTGTTTTAAGCATCATACCACGTTAAACTAGGAAGTTTAAAGAAGATCATTAAGTAAAACGAATCTTTAAACAGGCACAATTATCTTGTCTGACAATTATATTTTCAGCAAAAAATAACTGAGCAAAGCAAAATAAGACAAGTTAGGTTAAATTTAAGAAATGTTCATTTTGGCCATTTCTACGTATCATTTGAAGGTTTTGAAAATTCAGTTTAAAAAATAGATTTCAAATATTTGGCCATCCAGAGAAAAAAAAACAAAACCAAACAAACAAACAAACGGTCTTCTGTTTAATGGCGACTTTTCCAAAATAAAGCCATACGCTTTAACGTGTCTTTGTTGTGCTCCCGCCACCGCTGTCGGTCGGGAAAAACAAGCCGCCTCCCGCAGAGAAGCTGGCAACCATCTTTGAAGCTAAAAATAGCGCACAGAGCAGAGCGCGCCGCCGCCGCCGCCATCACAAGCCAACCAGCTCACATAGCCGACAAAAATGCTCCCGCTGGGATTTATCGACGGCGGGGGGCGCCACGCCCACCTCGTGATGGGGGGTGTCGATGGTCCCCGCCAACGGCTCAGTATATTGGGAACACCCCAGGCTATTTTCTCTATGATCATTTCTTCTGCAAACACTTTTTTTTAATTCGATGTGACGACTTAAGCTGGCGGCAAACATTTATTTCTCTTTCTAATTAGCTTCCAAATGGAATCAGACTTTTTACACTCATTTATGTCTTTTGACAGCGAGGGATCAATTTTAATCTGATTCACAGGAATAAGTTGAAACACTTTACACTTTTAAAACATGCTATTTTTTGTCCTCTTTTGTAACTGCAACTCAAGACTAACAAAATGAAATTTTGGAAACAAATGCTTCAAATCTTCATGGAACACATTGGCAAACTCAGCATTTTTATCCATTTGCTGACACACATTTTTGGCAGTCTAAAGTCACCAAACTTTTCCCAAACCTGACACACATTTGTGTCCCTTTTAAATACACTGGCCACCTTTCTTCAACAAATTGAAATGTTCATCCGGAATAAGAAAGAATTCTAACAACATAATCCAAGTAAAAAGCCAGCAACGTTGGTACCATTTAGAACTCCTGAAGGCTCACTTATTTTCCCATTTTTAATTGATTTGAAATAAGACACAACTCAAACGAGTTAATTCAGTCTCTGAAGCCAGTTTGATGTACAGTTTAGTATACATGTTCATCGTGAGTAGAGCCACCAAAGAGTCTTGAGAAGCCATGTCCACAAAAAGACACGGGCAATTTGGGCTCACAGCAGTCTTTTCAAACGACTCGCTATATTAATAAAACAATATAAGTCAAATAACTTGGCAAATTGAGCACCTGAGGCCAAATTCACTTTGCCTCCCAGGAAATTGGACGCAGTTTAAAACCCCTCAAGGCGCACAGTTGGGCCCATTTTCAATGTATTTTAACATGTGCTATACAGTCGTCATGAAATTCATCAACCACAGAAAATGACATTCCCAAACCGATCTTCACAAAGAACTCCGAACGTGTGTGGCTAACGTGCAAGCTGACAGGAATAAATGAGCATTGCAATCACAAGGGAATAACGTTTTGTGCTTCCTGCTTATTGCTTGTCGAAATATACGCAGCGTCAGCATCTTGCTCTCTGAGCTAATTACTTTGTTTACTGCGGCCTAACGAGCATCCTTAACGAACCCGACGCCACCTTAGAGGTCTATGTGACCTTGATACTGAGCAAAGACCGCATCAGTTCATTGAACTCAGGTACTCCCGGGAATTACTTTTGGAATTACTAATGTTAGCTTTGCCTGTTGCTATATGAAGTAGTTAATTATTTAGTTGATTGTTGTCATTGTAGAAAGTGTTGTTATCATAATTCATCGACCCTAAATGACTTATTTACAAAACAATTTATATTATCAAGAGTCCTGTGACATAACATCGATTGCGTTCAATAATTTTACTCAAAGATTTTTATTCTATTAAATGATGGGTTTATTAATTGTAACTAAATTAAAAATACATTAAAGAATTTTAATCACAAAACTTTAAAAAAAAAAAAAAAAAAAACATTTTTCAAATTGATTTCATTCAATGGTAGAGTAGTTAAACGGTAAAGATAACGGTATATAAAAAAAAAACGACACAAAGTTTATTTTACTATTAATTAACTAGAAAACAGTTTCATATACATATCCCCCCCAAAAATGGCTTTAAACAATTAAATTCAGGGTGAATAAAATAAAAGTGAGAATGTAATCAACAATTATACGTTTTTTTTTAACAATCATCAAGGGAATTTTTAAATATGATCTCATCATCATGGTGTGATGTTAGCATGTCACGTTTTGCTTATGTGCATTAACTTGCGGGCTTGAGTGGGCAGATAGAAAACCAGGCAAGAATTTCCATGGAGAGGATGTTGACGGGGAACGCCGATGACGTGAGCACCTCGTCGTCTCTGCGCTTGCGAGGCACTGTGGGGCAATTTGTCACAGGGCTGCGTTGAATAATTCAGCCTCTTTTCTGGATATTGACCGTGTTTCTCTTCCTCCGGATTAATATTTCATTCCAGTGCTCCGCCCTCAATGGGCCGTCCATGAATCAAAGTCAAATATGGCGTCACACCAACTTTTGACACGTTAGCTTAGCATATGTCATGGAGCGTAAGGGACTGTAACTGAATAAAGGTATTGTAGAAAAAAAGATTGTTTGGAGATGTTGCATCGCACTTTTTTCAGATACATATCAGTACGAGTATTCACTCGAGTACTCACCGATGCGGAGTACCGATAGATCAGCTTTCAAGTTCAATTTGTGACCACGAGCCTAACTCCCAACTCATAGCTCAATTTTTTTTCATTTGTTATTTCCCATCCCTAAAACACCAATTATTGGCATCTGACAAACCAGTTCAATGGTGCATAAGTGCCACCAACTGATGTTGTCCTTCAACGGCAAGGAAAGAAATGTGACGGCTACAGAAATAAAATAAGAGTTGAGGATTGAAGGTGGCTGGCTATTGCAACGTTTGCCTTGCTGCCGCCATCTAGTGGTCGGGGTCTGAAGAACACTATAATTTTTTTCCTCATCTCTCAAGACAAAACAATAATAAGTCAAAGAACTGAAGAAAATAACATTTAAAGTTATCGATGTATTATTATTAATACTATTTTGTTAATTCTATATTTTTTCAAATTGATGCCACTAAAAGGTATACCTCAAAAAATGTCAGATCGAGTTTAGATTATTGACTTGGCGCCGCTTTACAACATTGTTCCAAGATCCAACCGATGATAGCATACGAAAGGTCCTGCTCCATTTACAAAATTATCCTAAAATATTCACTAGTATATTCTTCCGACATCACACGAAAGGCAACACTTATTCCAAGAGAGGGAGCAGCTTCAACAAGGAGCAAGAAAAAGGCGACATCCCATATTCACTTTTATCATGTCATCACTGAGCGTTTTCCGGCATTAAAATTGAATTTGGTTTCTGGTGCGCATGCAGAGAAGCCGGTTACTGAGAGCAAGACGAGAACACGTGTGCGGGGACTAGCCAAACAAAACCGCCTCCGATGCGACACATGCAAAAGCATCTTTTATGCATGATGGATGATGAATAAAACAGTGTGACTTAAACGCGCATATATGCACTTAAAACAACAAACACAAGCTTTGACCCTGAACACATGTGAGGCATTTCAAATCACAGCCCAGATCGCATGCCGGCTGCCACTTTTCGGAGCGGAGGAAGCGACGTATCGTGACAATTCCGAAAACTTCACTTCTGTATGGTGGCTGTGAACTTAACACAACTCAATTCAAAACGAGCAGCTATTTGGCAGATCAAATTACTCGATCATTCGTCAAAAAAGAGGCTGCCCCTATTCTTGTTTCAAGTTCACTCTCAAACTAAACATCAAACAAAATGAATTACACATGGTGTATTGAAAACAATCAATGTGAACTTCAGAATGCCCTCACTAGCTTCATGCTAACTTAATGGGAATGGCCGTAGACAGGATAATAACTAGCATCAGTTTCACAATGTTCGGCTCGTGTACAACATGCAGGCTGATCATATAACAAAAATCACAGGCATATTTTGTTTATCCTGTGTGGAGAAAGACTAATCTCAAAGCAGCCCGGTGTTTCTCGAATAGTGGGGCGGGCCCCCCAGAGGAGGCGCGTGTGACCCTGGGGAGCATGCTTTTTTTTCCCCGCCGTACTACAAGAAAATGTAATTGCACATCGACTCCAGTAGTTGGCAGTGGCGCTCTCCTTGCCCATTGTGCGAAGTGAGTATTAACTCCACCGTGGAGGTTTGTTTTGCAAAGAAAATGCTGTTATTCATAGTTGTGGCGGAGAGTGGGTGGTGGGGGGCGGGGCGCAAATTGTTTTCTTTTTTTGCTTAGGGGGGGCGTAACGAAAATAATTCAGAAGCACTGAAGTAGCTCATAGAGGAGCTAACACCATCTCCATGTTTGTCATTTTCACAGTTGGAGAACAACATACTGGACAGACAGCAACGTTCCGTTCATCAAAGTGACGCCACGCTGCAAGAATTCATTCTTGCAAAAGTAAGGAACCCAAATGACAACACTGCTGGAGTAAGACTTGTCCTCTCTTCCAAATAATTCTCAGCGCCACAGATCAGTTTCAGTCACTGTTAAACTGCAGAACAAAAAGCTTGGAACGTCGTTCCGATTCCCACCTAGAGTGCGTGCAAAGGACATTTCATGCTCTGTTAGTACTTAACTTTTGTACCATCATTAGAAAACTAATTGAAAGCCAAAGACTGGGCCCGCCATCTCAGTTCCCATCGCAATCTGAACATTTGAATGATTTTGGCCAAAACCAATGAATGGTCCCAATCTTTGGATCAATTAAGGGGCAAAAACAAGACTTTGCTTCATTCCAAATAATTCTACAGATCCACTTCTCACATGTGTGTACAAAGGAAGTTTTATGGTCGTCATGTCACCTACTTGCCTTCTTATGTGAAATTTGTCAGACGATAAATTGTTCATCGAATACTTTCAAAGCGTAAGAGCCAGAGCAATAATCAACTTATTATACTCCAGATCACTCCATTTTTGGGATTTTTATTCCAAAAAGAAAAATCTTGGTCGTCCAAATTATAGGCTCATTTGAGAATTGAGACGCAGAAAAAACAATAAGTATGACAAATGGACTAAGAAGTCCAAACAATTCCACTCATCTGCTTCAATTCCAAAACGAAAATCTTGGAACATTTTCTGCCTCGTCAGCATGCAAATGAGGTTTCACACGCTCCCATGAAGGATGTTGCGTTCACGCTTTCAAATGTATTCATCTTTTGTCCCTGTAGTGGTAGCCGGCACCCGTTCGCGCAAACGCCGTTGACTTCAATTCAATCGCGCCGCTAGAAACGCTCGTAACGGATTGGGTGTTAACTTAGCATTTGCGGTGGAAATGACGGTAAGCTCGATGAATGCTTGGCCTCCACTTCCAATAATTCCACAGATACCTTTCAGTCACTGTCAATTCCGGAATCAAATGCCGTTTCGCACCTCGGGCGTGTGAAAAGGAGGTTTCACACGCTGTCTAAGGTTTATATTTTGCTGCTTGTCTCTGAACCATGTGTCACAAAAAGGCGGCACACGGCCGACTCATACCTTCTTCCCGGACGTGTGTCCGTCCGTCTTCATTGCGCGACCCGAGCCACAGATGGCCGCTCATTCGGCACTTAATGAAAGCAACCAGCCAAGCCAACGCAGCCATTCAGAAGCGGCGCATACATTCCTCTTTAATGGGCATTAATGTGAAAATGATGGCCTTGGCGAATCAAAGCGGCATGTGGGTGGTAGCGGAAGGTAGAAGCCAGCCAGCCAGCCAGAGAGAATATGCAGCATACAAAGGCGGAACTTTTCTTCCCAACGAGGAGGAGGAGTGACATTTTCCCAAGGATATCTATCAAGCCACCTTAATGGTTTTCATGTGCACTCACCAGAAGTGGCACTCTTTTGTTTTTTCTTTCTTTCTATGATTAATTAATAAATGAAAGGATGTTGATTAATGGCTCCCATTCTTCCTCCCGCTAATAAAAATGATATCATTTGTTCCCGTCTTTCTAATTATCTGGTAGGGGGGGGGGTATTCTGCGGTGGAATCTGTAGAATTTTTCATTATCGGCCCCACAAAACCCGCAAGAGCACCTTGCCGCTGCGACTTTATAACACGCGACAGCACTTTTAAATGACACTTTTTGTTCAACACTTTTTCCAATTAGTGGCCGCCACTTTGGCTGTCAGCTAATTAGTAATTATGACCTACTTGTAAGACACTCCCTGGAATTCTTGCACAAAACAAGCGTCACTTGCAGACGTATATATACGAGAAAAAACAAAAACAAATTCAGATTCATTGCCCATTCAAGCTTCATGTCCTTTGCATTAACATGGTGGAAAGTAATCAAGTACAAATACAAATACAGTAAAGGTGCGAAAATTAATTGTCAATCTAATCCACAACTACTTGGACAATTGATTTTTAGAGACTTTTTTGTCTCCTAGTGCTTTCACATAGAAGGCATTCTTGCAAAAAAATAATAATTTGCAACATTTGTCCGCCTTTTAACAATTAACTAGCTTAATGCTAAAAATAATTGGAAATGCCATAGATGGGCATATGAATAGCACTTATTTTCTAACAATTTGAAGAATGGATATTTGAACACAAATGGTAAAGCAACATGTAGACAGACATAATACTCACAAGCATATATTGTTTATCCTCTGCGGAAAATGACTGATACTAGTGCAGTTTACAGAGTCAGAGTCTGCCATGGCAGCCACCCAGTCTTTTGGACCACTACGTCATTATCAGCGTTCAACACCACTCAATCCGAGACGCTACAACTGTACCCTGTGAATCTCGGCCGCTTTTCTGCTTCTGATCATGAATTCCGCCTTAACATGTTTGTTTGCCTGTCCCCGTGGCAGTTGGGGATTCTGCAAGCAAGTGTCTCACCCCCACCACTGCGACGTGAACTGATCTGGTTCCTGGCTTTGAAGTTGCTACTGAAGTGCTTCTTAAAGGCAGTTCCAACTGACTATGCGCTCGCCTTGGGTCCTACACAATACTTGTCTTGTGTCAGCAACTGGACAATAAAACAGACTTTGGCCACCCCTGGTTTAAATTGGACTGTTTATTGCGCGGCTTGCACCATCAAGGTATTTAAATGAAGGCCAACAACTCTTCCCCTTCCTTCCCGGTGCATGGAGAGAGTTAATAATGTCTACTGTGTGTCCAATCAGGAAGCGTCGTCAAGTTGTAATGATCCAATAAAGGTCAGCATGTGTGACCGACTTATGGATCCTGTTATTTGTTTATTTTTTTCCCCACTGAGGGAAAACCCAACCGGCTCTTGCTTTGGGGGAGGCGAACACAAAATGCGGTGTTGAAAGCAGGAGACATTTATCACGGAGGAGCAATTGTTTGTGGCGTCAGTGCATCATCGATCGCTGCAGCAATGCCGATCAATAGCAAGTGTACATAAGATTTGAAGCGAAGAAGAAACAGGACAAGGAGGAGGAGGCAACACAAGCGGAAAAATCCCTTGTCATGAACTAAAATGCGACAATTCGCTGCTTCTTCTCCATCTCCTTTTTCTTTTTTATTTATTTATTTATCTAGTTATTTTTTTGTTCTCAATGTGCGAAGAACGGATTAACATGCTGTCTATCTCATGTGAGCGCGTTGACGTGCAAATTCACTCATTCACATTTTCAGATTTTTTTGGAAGGAATGGCATGGCTCAAATTTAACATCAGGGGCTTTTTTACATGATGTTCTATGTAAAGCGGCATATACTCTGTTTAAAAGATGAATGATATGGGATATCGTATGTCATATAAATATATCACAGTTATTCTGTGGATAATTTTTTTGTGTTGCGCAGCATGACTTATTTTAAAATAAAATACATTTTCAGTTGATGTTTGCATTTTTTTAACGCAAGACAAAACAGGAAGGGGAATTCAGGTGTTACAATGGCTAAAGATGGTTACAAAATAGCAATTAATATACCACATTAAAAACAACAATCAAACCAGTCTGTGACATGTAAACTCTCCCGCAGCGCCACCACCAACTCTTCACACCAAACTTATGTCAGACATTTGCAGTTCCACCAAGAGCCGGTTGATGGTCTCAAGGCTATCAACAGAGGGAAACTTTTTGCAATCATAAACCGTTTTCAATTACTCGCTAATTTTCCTCTTTGCATCGATGCTCGGTTGCAGACCCCCGCCAATATCAAAGGTTGCAATCCTTGAAAAAGATAAGCACCAATGGGGTCATATCAATTTACTTGACAGAGACGTGGGCCGTGTTTGCTTCAGGCAGCGGGCTGGGCACACAGAGGACATTAAGGTAACCAAAGATGAACCGCTTCCTGTTCTAAACCCTTCCGCCCTCAACTCCCATATCGTCTCCAAAGAATGTGAGCCGCCCCGCTGAGTTTGCGCTGCTCTCCATCACCGCCAGCCTCGGTGGAATTAGCATTAATTGAGCAGAAAAGTTAATTTAGTTAAGAGACAATCAACACTGCAGACGCCAGCGTGGGTGTGATAAAATTAATCAGCGCAATGAAGCACATCAAAAAGCAGCAACTTTGGCTTTTTTCCGAATGTGCGAATGTCCCCCCAAATATTCAGCACTCAACGTATGGCCTGATTTTTTATTTATTTTTTTTTAAAGGGTGGCATACATAAAAATGGACGTGTTGCAAGAGCTTATTTTGTTTTCTACAATATTTCACATGGATGGCACTCACTTGTCATGTTGTTACTGGTAGATCAAGCGCAACATGCCCCGAATTATTTTATTATTATTATTCAGGTCCAGAGAACACCATCATCAAAGCGAGCGTGACGCAAGACATAACATTTGCCCACTGTGCCTCAAAGCGGTCATTTATTAGCCTCAAGCGCCCAGTGTAAACATCCGTAACATCCAGACAGATTTGGGATCGTTCATGCTGGTTCAGGAGGCCTTGCAGCGATCGTCGATGTTATTGATCGCAACTAGCCGGGTCTCCGCCTCTGGGAATGTCACCCGTTCAAAGAAAGACGAGCGAAAAAGTGTCGGGTCGTCATCCATCAGATCAACGACCAAGCTGGACAATAATCAAACTCGATCAATAGAAACAATCACCTTGGCAACACGTGATCAACGATGCCGTTCCTCACCATAGAGCAGTCAAAAGTTCAACCGACCTCTCATTACCAGTATCTTCAGAGAGATGTTAAAGTTATCACCCGATCATTCTACTGTTGTCAGGTGCTAATTGCTTTGTTCTAGCTCCAGCTGTTGTGAAATGCGCTATATAAATAAAATTGTATTGTATTTTTCTCAGGAGGTTCCATGCAAATCCAAGACAGTATTTTCAGACTAACAGCCTTTTGAAACCTGGAAATAGCATCGGCTGCGACTTTAAGAAAATTAAACCAGTTATTACACTGTTATTTCACTTTGATCGGGTACTAGACAATCACACTATGACACCCAAGATGTTCAATTCAACTCAAATGCAGCATTTCAGGACGAAAGTGAAATCTCTAAATGTGTCATGACTTCTGTTTTAAGTGTAAAAACTGCAATCGATTCTCCCCATATTCATTAAGCTTAAATGAAGCAACACATTGTGACATTCAAAACAATCCTCAAATGATCACTCAAATATTCTACTTCTGCCAGGCACTTGAAAATACCATAAATGCACATCAGAAGTT
The DNA here is from genome assembly GCF_059441095.1 of Idiotropiscis lumnitzeri. Taxonomy (NCBI): domain Eukaryota; kingdom Metazoa; phylum Chordata; class Actinopteri; order Syngnathiformes; family Syngnathidae; genus Idiotropiscis; species Idiotropiscis lumnitzeri. Next base: position 12,530,261 of record NC_142399.1, read on the forward strand.
TCATTCAAATCTGGTGTAGCCTTTCAAAATGAAATTAGAACACACAGATGTGGCTATCAATACCTGTAAATTCAAAGGTCATAAATTGAGGCACGAGACGACACCAAGATGGCCCCTAGGAAGTATCACAGGAAACAAAGTGTTGGCAGTTGTTGCATAGCCAGCTTGACTTACGTGTTTTGTGGTGTCCATGCCTGCGGGCGGTGGTGGTGGTGGGGGCCCCTGCAGTGGTATGTTCCGAAGTCCACATCTGCGTGGAGTCATGCAGCACGGTAGGATTAGACGGAGGCGGACTCGATGTTCTCAGGGTGGTTCGAGGCGGCGTAGTAAAACCCACAGGAACACGTCCATTCCGATTTCCGTGATTCCGAGGGGTCACCAGGCTACCTGAGGCCCCGCCTGCTCTCGGGTTAGCCGTGGTGGAATCAGTGGATCGAGTTCTACCTCTCCCAGTAGTTACGGTTTTCGGCGTGTGGTTAACCGTAGGAGTGATCGCGGTGGTTGTGGTGGTGGTAGTAGAAGTGCTCTCGGGTCCTTTGGGTATCCCACTGGGTTTGGAGAGGAAGATGGGGTCCTGTCCAATCCGATTGGCATCCACCAGATCTGTTGGCACGTAATCCCGCACGGTCCCGACCACAATCCACTTGAGCAGCATCAGACTCAAACCCAACCCAATGAATCCGATGAGGAGCGGAACCATGCAGAGCCACGTCTGCTGGCGGGGCCACAGGGCGCACCCCAAAAGGCCCCGGTCTCGGACCGGACCCTCACCGCGGGCCCCGGAGGCACCTGAGGTCCCCACCGGCTCCGGTTCCTCCAGGATCACCGCACCCGTCCCGGTGGCCCTGGAACACTCGCTCATCCTTCCTGGCCCTTCTTTATGGCTCATTGGGGGTTAATCCTGCGCTCGGCATGTGTCACAAACGTTCCAGACCAAGGTGGAGATGACGGAATACACTGATAATCCACGCACGGAGAAGGCAAAGGGGACATGCATGGAGAGTCGGTGGTAGTTGGTGCGTAGACAATCGGACAATTAGTCTGCCTTCGAGTCCTGACCGACTCTCAACTTGGAGTGGATGGGAAGAAAGCAGAGAAGACGACGACGCAGGAACAGACGGGAGGGTGGGAAGGTTCTGTATCCGTGCATGTGAATGTGGCGCTGCAGCAAAAAAATAAATAAATCCAACCCCAATTCCTACTTAGCATGCACGCGTATGCCTCACCATGTCCTAGCGTGTGTGCGCAGGAAAATATCAAATTCCCAGATGCAGGATGATCCAGCAGCTTTTGCCCAGTCAGGGTCCCACCGCACCACAATTCTGTCTTCCGAGGGACTTTGACTGTCCCAGGATTCCTGCTTCTGCTTCAGTTCAATTTTTGGGGGGTTGAACCCTTGTGGCAGTTGATTCCGGTGTTTGCCCCGATGCACAAAAGCAACAATTCAGAGTGCAGAAGCGCTGGCGGGAGGAGGAAGAGGAGGAGGAGGAGGAGGAGGAGGGCAGCGGGATGGAGGGGGGGGTGTTGTCACGCAGCGCTATCACAGGGCGGATTAATCTGCTAAAGCAACGCATGATCCCGCTTCCTTTGCGCAGCCGGCTTTAGATCCCATTTCTTTCCCGGATGACGAGTGATCCATTGGGAACATTCCGGAACAGAAGAAATTCCAAAGCAAAAGACTATTACAAAAATGAATACCTACATTTTTTTTTAAAAAAGCATGACCAAATATCCACTCTCGAGAAGCTTCCGTCTCTCCCCACCAGCCCTCGGCGTCACCCTGCGGAGGCGAGCGACATCCCAAGACGGGTCCGACGGCTGAGATGCTGGCGAGGGCTTGCGCAGGTGCCGCCTGGAGAGGCAGAGGACGAGTGAGAAGAGGGAGGACGGAGGCAGGGAGGGAGGAGGGAGAGAGTGGTCGAGAAAGAGTGAGCGAGGGAGAGAGAGAGTGAGGCTGCACCTGCTGGATGGAGCTTGGAAATGTGCCCGCCTCCGTCAGCAGACCGAGAAAAAATAAATGGCCACTGAAATGCACCGTGGATGAAAATAATAAACAATGGAGCGCGGGGATGGATTGGGATAATTGTGAGGGACGGACAGGGGAGGAAGGGAGTCGAGGCGCATTTCACATGAAAAGCCGTTAGAAAATCTCTGAATGTGACTCTTGTTAACTGTGACTGAAAGAAAATCCCCTGATACCACCACGTCATTTCACATCTGACAGTTAATAGATGTTCCTGGATGGCAACCGGGAACTTTAATTACACTCCGAGGTATCATTTCAGAATAAAAGTGAAATCCCAATATGTAAATAATTCAAGGCTGTTTTTAGTATTTCATTGAAAAGCTGTTCGAACCCCGTGAATGCTACTTTGGTTAACTGCGACTTTAAAAGAATATGCCTGATAACACAGAGGCATCTCACGTCTGAGAGGTGCGAGACTATCCCACAGTGGCACCCGGGCAGTTTTCTTCAGATGTGTGGCAGCATTTCCGAAAGAAAAGCAAACCTGCATACAGAGTCACAGTCACATAAAATATATTCTGCAAAGTATTACTAAACCAGTCCACTTCTGTCAAGTGCTTACTAGACCAAAAGTGCTCAGGTCCGGTTACCCCCCGACACCCCCCATCCAGCCTGTCCCTCTTCCAAAACGCCTGATTCCAATGATCGGGATCATTATGAGGCTTTTCAGATGTTGCAGATCAGCTGATCATACAAATGATGCATTTAGGAAGAGGGACACATCATAAACTCAAATAAAAATAATAAAAAAGGTTGGAAAGGGTAGTCAGGGACCAGACTTGGGACCCCTGTACAATACTATTCCAGGATGAAACCCAGGAAGTTCCATTAAACTCTGAGGTAGCCTTTCACAATCAAACTCTGTGCCGGTCAATAACTGTAAAGTCAGAGTGACTTTAAGCACAATCCACTTGTTCACACTGAATGGTTACAGTATTGTCTGGTGCCATCAGATCACAGAATGCCCCCCGATGAGATTCCATTCAACGTTGTTAGCACTCAACCGTGGCACACAGGCGGTTCCATTAAGATGAAAGGGACATTTCAGGAGGAAACTGTAAATTCAGAAAGACATCCAAACAGAGCTTTCAGCTGCCCGCTCAACATAGACATCCAATTGTTTGACTTGGAATAAAATGTTCAATATGCCGTTTGGGTGAAGAAACGCATGTTTGAGGAGAAGTTTCATAAAGCAGCAGAACGCATGACGGCAGCTGCTGCCACACGTGAGCCGCCTGGTGGGCTTCAACGTACAAATGCTGGCAGTTATTTGCAACAGGATGCTCAAAATTGATTGTTTTCAACTGAGCATATTGCCGGTGTCGAGCCAAAACCTTGTACTTCCAAACTAGCCACTTTTCAGGAGACCCCCAAAAATTGGAAAATTTGGCTCACTATTAGCATTGCACCGTGAAAGAACTAAAGCCATTTTCAACATTTTAGATCGATCAATAATGTATAAAAATAACACCCACGTGTGTGGACTGACCAATCGTATAGAGTTTTGGAAAAAAGAAAATCACCAAAATGTGACTTATGAGGATTTGGCCCGACGCCAGCCGTACACAGTATGTGATATGTGATTGCATGTAAATACGGATGCTATCCGTGTCAGTTGATGGAGGATAAGACCAGGTTGTGTCACTTATGCTAATGTTAATATGGATATGGTCCGTCACTTGTATTGCGCCATCCTGCCTTCAGCCGGCGCAGGATAATGGAGTGGATGGAGTGTTGGGCGTGAGGGGTCATCACGTTTCTGCTTTGCCAATCTCAATGCGAGGATTATTCCATTAGGCATCTTTTTATCTCATTACGTGCTATCTTTGAGTTCTTTTACGAGACGCCCGTCTATAAGCTGCACATTCTCTGTGTGCGTGTCCAGCATTTGATGTTACAAGTCAAGTCAGGCCAACCCCGAGAGTGAGGAGTCGCAATCGGAGCAGCGAGCGCCACTTCATTAGGTACGCCAGCCGAGGTCCTTAAACGCAAACATTCACATTTTAACAGTTCAGCAATGTTCAGTGAGCCGTGCTATTATTTGCCAATGGTAGATCATTGCCCTTCCATTTTTAGTTTAAACCCAAAATATTTCCCAAATTGTCGATCCAACACGTTAACATCATCCCAAACTCATTTCACTCGTTTTTTAGATTATTTGCTTTAGAAAAAATGCACGGTAAAATTTTAAAAATGGACCCCCACCCTTAGTAAGCACTGAAACTTAGTAATGCCATTATTTTTGTGACTTAAAGTAAAAAATAAGTCAACAAATAAATGAAAACAAATGGTCACTTGGTTTATCATTAGACTCATCAGGTTCATGGCTTTCGCTTTTCTTAAAATGAACCCAGGGGACAGTGCTGGTCCACATGCCAACCGAAACAAGAACTTGCTAATTCTGCAAAACCTCTCATAGGTGTATTCAAGAAATCAGAGTATAAATGTCACCAAAGTTTCTTCAAGCCGCAACATTCAGGCCAAGCTCAGTCCAGAAGGACAATATTGAACATTATGGCATCAAATTTGCATTTAATAAGGAGACAGAACTGAAAGTTGAGGCCAGAGGGCAAATCTTTTCTTTTTTCCCCATTTTGTCAAATGGCCAATGGAAGAGATGCAAAAAAAAACCAAAATATATATTTTTTTAATTTTCAATTTGGCATCGCCCATTTTTCTAGTACAGCTGCTCGATTTGAGCAAATTTGTAGTTTGTTAAGGTTTGAGCCCTGGAAATGGCACCAAACCAAAATGGCCGACTTCCCGTTGAACTTGACAGGTTGGTCCTTGAGAGTTTTTTTTATACATCCTGTTGTGAGAGACATGTCCACAAAATTTCATGTCAATCTGCCAAATTTGTGGCAAGGTCAAATTTTTCCTTCCTGTGTAGGGGGCGCTGCCCAGTGACGTTGAAACGTCGTGGTGAGGACTGCCAAAGTGCAATCATTTTATTCACGTGCTTTTAAAAATAGCGACAGTAAGCATTTGGGATTGTTGAAGTGGCATTTGAGTGGAAAAATAATAAACGCGACGAATCCAAGATTCCAAACACACGCTTTTACTTTTGTTGTGACACAGCAGAATTTTTCCAAAAAGCAAGGGAATGAAAGTGGTTTTCTGCTTGGCCCGAGGCATATTCATGAACAATAAGATAACGATAACAACACAATTAAAAGAATACGATTAACATGATACATATTCAAACCTTACAGGGGCTTGCTGTACTGAAAAGAAAGAAGAAGAAAAGGAAGCACTAATACGGTTTGTCAGCTCGAACACAAAGCTGACATGTTGGCTGTTTAGTCTTTGAATGTATTACACTCATTTGCATAATGTTGGCCTGCGCTGGATTCTTCTTCGAGCATTTCAGTAAACAAAAAAAGTGGACCAAGACAAAGCATGCCCTTCAATCAATGTTCCTTGTCTTATATTTACACCGATTTATTACAATTAGTGAGGAGAAGAGCTACACAGAATGGACGGACAGACGGACATTTAGTAGTCGAGCCACTTTCATGTCCGCTTCCGGTTTTCCACGTGAGTGTTTTGGGTGTGATTGCAGGTTCAGCTTTTCAAAGTGAGGCGTCGTCAAGAAAGGAAGTGGCTTTCGGAAAATGTTATGCTTTCCAGTTCGGATTTCAAATTGGGCTAATTGGGCCAGGATTAAAAGGCTTGATGTCACTGAGGTAATGCAGAGTCCAGTTTGCTTTTTTTTTTACTTGCACGCAACCTCAAACACGCGTTGGTATTGGCGAGAACGGCGCAGGCTGGAAATTCCTCTGCCCTTTAGAGCCAATTCTGGTCGGCGGTTTTACTTTGCCGGACGAAAAAATACAAGTCATGGTGCCCAGCTAGAGCAAAGTGACTTAGATGACTACATGATGCATTTAATTGTAATGCGAAATCGATCACGAAGGCGCAACCTGCGCGTGCAGGCTGCTTTACACATACACGAACACCCATGCAGCTGCCAAGCAAGTTTGCTTCCTCCCTTCCTTTGTTCGGTTCTTTATCAAATCCGTCTTCTTTATTACTTCTGTGATTGTTTCAGCCGTTCTTTTGTTTCCTTGCTTTTGTAGCTTCCATTCCCTCCTTCCTTATTTACTTCCTTCCATCCTTCCTTCATCACCTTTTCCCCACTCCCTTCCTTCCATACCTTTCAACCTTTCCTATTCTTTCATTCCATTCCTTTCTTTCCCTTCCCTCCTCCCGTCCTTTCTTCTTTGTCATTCCTTGCTCCATTACTTCATTCCTTGCAGCCGTCCCTCCTTTCAAAACTTCATTTCATCCTTATTTAATTCCTTCATTCTCCCTTCCTTTCATCCTGCCTTCCATGCGTCCTTCCTCTCTTCCTTAAACACGTTAATTTTCAAAGGTCTGCCCAGGTTCGGCACACCACAAATTAGACAAACTATTTACGCCATAAATCAAACAAAAAAAAAATGTTGACTGCATGTCGGCACTTTGTTTGATCAGAGATTTCAAACCAGCAGGAATGATAAAAAAAATAAATAACATAGAAACTCCAATTACTGCCCTGAAGTGCTGACATGACTTGAATTGAATGACCACAGGATGGGGTTGGGTGGAGGGGATGACCGATCACTCATCCGGGATGACAAGCCTACATGGTGGCGAAAGCAACTTTAGGGCTTCAACTGGAAAAGTCATGATGAAAATATGATATTTCTCTTCTTTTTTCTTTTGCACCGGCTGCCCATATTTGCTGCCCCATTGGCGCCACTTTGCATTTATTGGAGCTCTTACATCAAGATGGATGAAGAAAATCTCAAGACGTTTGTCTCTTTTACCGCAAAGCGCCTTGAATCAAGGCATCGATTTCTGCCTTTTCCAAAACACTTTGCAGCAAATCATCACAAAAATGTTTTTCACAGCAGCGATAATCACAGTACTGCTTTTTAGAGCCACACAGCTTTGCATGAGAGTTTCTTTGTGTGCTTCGCCAGACACAAGTGGCCACCCCAAAGTGCTCCCGCAGTGACATCATTGAATCAATCGATAACATCAACGAATCCTCCAAATACGATTCCAATGCTTAAAATGGACTACAGTGAGAATGCAGAGGTTTGTATCCAAGCACCTATTTTGAGATTGTTGTTTTGCAGAGTCTGAGAAGCACATAGTACTCATTTATGGAGATACAGCAAAAACAAAATCGGTCTTTACAAGTATCCCATAATTCTATCTGATCAGTGATCTTCACTTATTTAATTTTTAAACTTGCTGCTCTGCCCCCAAAGTCGCTGAGGAGCAAACGTTTGCGAGTGTTGACAAAGGTATCTTATGTCAAGTTCTCGCCATGTTTGTGTATCTATATGTGTGTGTGTGTGTGTGTGTGTGCAGGCGCGTGTATATATGTATTTATATATATATATATATATATAAAACACACTTAGAGCTTGTGTTTGTCTCATGTGACTGGTTTGGTGTCGGTTGCCGTGGTTACCTGCAGTGTCAGCCTCTTACTAATGAAGGTGGAAAACAGTCAGTGTCTGTTCTTGGACACGGGTCGCTCGCCCATCCTCCATGACCGGCTCAAACTGTCAGGGGAAAAAAAAGAGGAAAAGAGGATACATTGAAAAAAAAAAAAAAAAGTTGGGGGCGGGGTGCTGGAAACAATTTCACCGCCAAATGGGGGGGTGTTGCAAAAAACAGTTTGGGGACCACTAGCCTAAATGAATGCGTTCATCCTGATTTTCACCACTTTGATCATCCACCTCTCTCCGTGAGTTTTCTTGTGTCACCACACCGCTTTCGCCCTCCAAGTGATGGCTTCAAAAGTGCTGCGTGGTGTCTTGCCATCTACTCGAACAAGAACATGTTTTAATCCAATGCTGGCATCTGGTTCGAAGCGGCTATTCAGGTTGAGTTCCGTGGCTCGAATTAGGTAAGAGCCAATTTTCTGGGTTTGGTTGGCGAGCTGAGCTCTGAGCGACTGTGATGTCAATTTGTGACAAGAGAAATTAGAGTGGTCCAAAGATTCAAAGCGCCACTCATTTGTAACTCTGGTCAAGCTACGGTCAAACATGGTCAAAGGGCCATCCGTTCACATGCACATGTCACGTGACAGCGTGCAATAAGGATTGGCGTCAACATCTCCTTCTGTGATTGGCACATCCTCCAGAGGCGCCCCGAAGCTTGTCTGCCACCCTCAAACCGGTCTGTCAGTCAAGTGGCGGTACCGTGGGGCGACTGATGAAAATAGCCCGCCGTCACCTGGGGGCTTGGAGGGAGAGAGGTGGGGGGAGGGAGATTGGGCGCTGTGGGAACACGTCCACTGCCGAAACACAATGTGCACTGCCGAAACTATCAGAAGCACTGAACTACATTTGCAAAACGAAATTCTTTATATTGGCTGTACATTGTGTTGTTTCATTCCCACTTATATTCTCGTTATTTGGCAACATTTTCTTGGCAGCATTGTTTCCAGAATGTATGCTGATGTTTGTTTTCTAATTTTGCCCAATCAAATTTCTGTTTTTAACCTTTTTTAAAATTACGAGCAATTGCTGGGTTCATTTTTGGCTTCATTTCACCAGCCAAAATATTAGTTGCAAGCGAGATTCAGATACACAAAGGCTAGAGTGAAATGAAAAACAAAGGGAGAGCCCAAAAATAGAAAATTGTCTTTTGGGAGCCCGGAGTGGATTAAAGACATTTCAGTTCGTTTCAAGGTCAAAGTAAAAGGAGCGACATATGAACTTGGTAACGACACAAATGAAAGGTAAGTAACCTAAGTCGAGTCCCAATCAGATTTGAAACAGATTTCTCATTGTGGGTTAAGCCTTCGCTCAACATGTGTCATAATCTGAAGGTTAGTTTTGCGTTAGTCCTCTGATTGGTTGCTATGAGCAAAGAAACGACCGAAGGCCGACCCAAAGACGCGCAGAATCGTTTTTGTAGTTCGTCGCGTTTCAAACGACGCCACGAGACCGCCAGCGATGCAGCTGGCGAGGAAATGGCCGCCGGGAAGAGCATGCCGGCGGCGTTCATAAATTCCTTTAAACGGTGTCATTCTGTGACCATGACTTCCTGTCGAGGATGTGCTGCGACGTAAACGACACTCAAAGCTCGTTTGACTGTTCTTAAATCTCTCTCGCTCTCTTTCTTCATACGTATATATATTCACAAACATAAGTGTCATTTCTTGCTGTACCCTTCCCAACAAATTGACCAAACAAACCAAATAATTTTCAAAAAAACAAACCAAAACATATTCCATTTTGGAATGAGGCTGTCATTTGCAGAACAAGTGAAGAGCGGCGAACTCTTTGCAGCTGCACTGTCAAACGACGTCCCCCAGACAGCGCTTGCGGTGAAATTGGATCCAAATGCATCGGTGTGAAAAACAGCATGCTCACGTGATGTTGCAATTTTTAGAAGTGTTGATTATCAAGCTGCTGGCTAATGGGCTCTTTGAATCATATCTCTTTGTGCTGTTGCCGTCCATTGACCAGCATTTATCTCATCAAGCATGTGTTACGTTTTACGCATCTTCAGTGACTGATTTATCCTCAAATTTTAAATTGATAGGTGTAAAAAATAGATTTGAGCAGCAGCAGCAGCGGGTGAGTAGAGTATTGGGATTTCCAAGATCCTCCGATTAAAGGAGAAATATTCCACAATTTAAGCGTGCCCAGGTGACTTGATAAAAGCGGTCTGATAATCTTTGGTTCAAATCCAAAAAGGATTACACATCTAACATCCATTGACTACACGCTACTAAATTGCATTCAATTTTCACGGGGTGGGTTTCTCTTTCCACGGCTTTTGTTACCAGGGCAACCAGACGGGGGCGAAGCTAGGGCACTGCAATGAAGAAAGGCTGGAAAGTGTTGCCAATTAGCATCTCTCTCGCTATATTTAGCGAAGGTTCCTTCTTAGGATAGAAGTGTTTTACAAAAAAAAAAAAACTGTGAGAAGTCGCTGAAGTCAATGAAATCTGACAAGATTTACCGTCGAGAAGCTGGAACTCCCATTAAGTTAACGAAGTTTGTAAAATGATTCAGTGATCATGAAAATAGATTTAAACTAATTCGATAATTGATCAGTTGTCAATGAAGTGATGAAGTGCTCCTCCTTTTTGGACTCGGCCTCGCTATTTAGCACGTTTGCGGCCAGTGTGAGCGAGTGTCGCAGAGCCTAATGGAGGGAAACGGCTGCCGGCGGCCGTGAAGCTCAACTGGAAAAAGTGTCATCACACGCGAGTAAAACGGTTCACGCTGAAGCTGAGCTGGATGTTGTAAATAAGGAGCAAGATGATGCAAGCCTCGTCATTGCTGCACATGGAATCCAACTCAGTTTCAGAAAGTACAAAGACACATTTTGTAAGAAAGTTCCTCTTTGCATGGTGACTTAGCACAGAGTCAAAAAAAATAAAAATAAAAATTCAAATTCCTCTCCAAACGGCTGTTTTAAAATAAAACGGCAAATTACCTGGGCTGCATTTGTTGTTACTTTCAGGAGACCCAAACTGCGAGAGTTTTAACCTTGCCAACGTGAGGGAGTTTTCAGGGTACAACCCCCCCAGAAGGCGATTGAAATATCATAAGAGTCGTATTGTCAGGGTTGAGGAAGGTGAGGACCCAAACGCAAGGAAGCAAGGCAGGGGTAACTTAAAGGGCATTTAATTAACAGAAAAGTAAGGCAAACAGGGAACTTGGAAAAACTAGACAACGACAGGAAACTAATGATCGGGACAGGCAACAGGGACAGGCGACAGGGACAAGCGACAGTGAAAATGACAATGAACCAACAAGAACTGAAAGCAACCAGGGAACTAAATACACACAAATTGACGAGACAACGAGGAGCACCTGGACAAGACATGGAGGGTTGGAAGGACCGGATTGGTTAAGACTAGGGCATGGGTAAACGAGCACAGGTGGACACAATAGACAAGACGAGACAAGACACGTGAACAAGGCCAAAACATGAAACCAAATACTAAACCAAAAATAACAAATACAAATCATGACACGTATAAAGCAACAGCCACAAGCTATTCTTCACTTGTAGAAATTCACCAACGGTGGAGTGACCTCTGCCGTCGCTCATCATCCGGAGACGCTTCGAGTATCTCCAGACCACCACGACGGATACTTAACGGTCCTATAAAAGATATACTGTATATGCGGGGGTGTGTGTGTGTGTGTGTGTGAGGTGCAATGTTTAAAACGGAGTGATTGTAAATAAATCATTGATAAATCCAATGTGGCTGAGAGAAGCCTTTTGCGGGAGTCGTGCTTTTCTTTTTTTTTTTTTTTTTCCCTGGGAGTCTTCGTTTGTCACCAACTGCCTTGAGACACACGACCTTTGACACTTGGGCCAGCCGTCATGATATATTGTTCAGCAAAGAGATTGACCCCTGAACTGACGTGACAAAGAGACCAGTATGCGTGCGTGTGGGTGTTTGCAAGTGTGGTGTGGCTCATGTTTTTATGACGGATTCACAATTCTGTGTTCCAAACTAAACTTCATCTAGTATCTAGTGTTTCTTAAAATCCTGTTTTTTGTAGGAGGCCATGTGGACACGCCTGTGTATGTCTAAAATAAAAGAGCAGTTCTTTTATCAAATGGCTATTTAAAGTGTGACTTTTTCCACATTTTTCTTTTTTTGGGCCATTCAGCAAAAAAAACTATTTCATCAGCATCAGCAGGAAAAGAGAAAATGTCTTCAGCCTTTCAAAACAAGATTGCGTGTGGGCGTGTGGGTGTGTGTGTGCGTGTGCGTGTGTGTGAGTGTTGTTGAACGTCTTTCCCCAAAAGGTTCATCTGCTGTTTTTGGGTGCTTTGTTTCTGTCTGACCTTCTTTTTGTATCTTTTTTTGGTGGAGTTGAGAGTTGAACAAAAGTCTTCACATCACCGATGATAGAAAAGTAAGACGTAAATCAACTGTTAGTCAATCTGCAGCCACATATCGACAACAAATCTCACTAGTCAATCTCCGGGCAGAATTTTGCAAAAGACACGGGCCTGTCGCCAGGAAAAGTCATGGCACATATGCAATAGACAAACAATTTCAGGGCACACAACAGACTTGATTATTACAGTTCCCAAAAAGTAAAAAAAAACAAAAAAACAACAACCTGGAGTTACATTTTTGTAAAGAAAATTATATGACAAAAAAAAAGAAAACTAACTGAAACTATGTCTTATGCCTATAATGATCATTTTAGTGAAAATGTCCTTCGTTTTCATCATTGTCATTTGATACCTTTGAGTCTTTGGGTTCACTTGAAATTAATTTACGTCGCGATTGTTGCACATGTGTACAGAAGTGGGGAGGACAAACAGTCCTTTAAGAATTGTGGTTTACTTTATTAAAAACAATGATCTTGCACTCGGAAAATGCTTTGTGTCGTTTAAAAAAGAAAAGTAAAACTAATACTAAAACTAACTAAAAACTATTACTAAAACGAAGCATTTTCATAGAAAACAACAACCAATAAAAACGAATAAATCAACTCAAAAAATACATGAAAACAAACAAAATTTTTAAAAAACTCAAAATGAAATTGACTATCATCAATAATCCACAACTATTAGAACACCTTTTGGTTTATCACTCGTAGTTGAAGTGTACTGTAAAGCTGAGCTATAACAAAAGCCCGCTAACTTAATGTTAACAGAAATGAAATGCCGTATTGGAAATGAGAGTTAGAAGCCTCCAAAAATGCTTTTTTAAAAGACACACAGAGCAGCAACACATACAAAGAGAGCAAAAACCTCACAGTTCCGTTCAAGGTCTTCTTTTTGTCGTAATTACGCTGCAACTCTTCCATTCCAGGTCAGTGCTGCTCAGCATTCGGTGGCACAAGGCGAGACTGCAAGGAAGAAGCCTAACACGAAAATATCAAGGAAAAAAGCCAATTTTGAATATTGATATTTTCAGGCACTTCTGCAGGACTAACGTTAACGCCGGCGTTGTTGCGCGCGTGAACCGCGACTAATCGGAAGCTGGTTATTGGATTCAATGAAGTCAGAGCTTCATCTAGTGGGACATCATTTGGCACAATTTTAAATAATTTTCACGAAACAGGAAGCGCGATTAATCGGCAAATGTACAGCTGACTGCGATTGTTTTGAAAAGGACTAATATTGTCCGCCCGATACATTGGTCAGGCCTGAGTAAAAACCCACAAAAAAAAAAAAACAAGCCCTTAAAAATGTGTGAAACAGTGCGGCCATGAATGATGAACGGTGATACAGCATGGGTTTGCCTAGCATTCTTGTCCTCTGTTTCTATATACTGTGGATGGGCTTCTTTTTTTTTTTTTTTTTTTTTTGTTATTCTGCCGCGTGAGCTGGCTCGTGTGTCTCAATGGAAAATGGAATGTTATCATGAGGCATTAGAAGTGTTTAAAGTCCAGGCAGAATGTCTGTCATCTTTGCTGCGGGCGGATGGGCTGATAACCTTTCAGCCCCGCAGCCTGATAGCAGTCGCTTCTCTCTTCTCTTCTCGGCACTTAAAGACTGGCAGGCAAATGTTCAATCTGCCGCTTAAGGAGAAACGAAAAGGCAGCAAGCCAAAAGGACTCTCCCGAGCGAGCGGAACGCTGAGGCGGGGTAATGTCGTTCTCAACACATGTGATGAGAATGTCAAAGCGGATTTGATCCTTTCATATATTTTCACTCCAATGTTAATCGGAGACAAGTACATCTGACTCACTTGCTTCACTTGGAATCATGTCATGTCAGCGCCACTCCAGTCCCATAGGTGGCAGCAACCTCAACTCCATCTGCTTGATTGGGATTTTTATTTATTTTTTTAACTACGTAGATTCAATTTGTACTAATTTCCAAAGTATATTTCAGAGCGCTCGTACCAGCCAAAGGAACCAGAACATGGTTGACGAGCCTTTGAAATACGTTACTGTGTCTCAGACCAAATGACGATGAGCTGTGAGATTCCCCAGGGGTCAATCCAGCGACCCCAAAATTTGAATGCAAACCTGCAGCTCAAGTGTCCGACCACAGCGATGCAGATGGCATCGAGATCTCTGCTTCACTGTCAGCAGGTAAAGCGTCACTGCTTTGAAAAGATCAGTGAGCAGATGCAAAGCAATTTTCTGCAGCTAAACTCAGATGAAATGCAAATCATTGTCTGTGGCTCACAGAAACAAAGACAAAATGTTAGCAGTCACCTTGAGACTCTCTCTCGCTCTCACTCTCTGAACCTTCATAATCAAGTTAGAAACCTCGGGGTAATATTGGACCTCAATTTTAACAACCACATTAAACCCATAGTAGCAGCTTTTTATGATAAAAAAAAAAATGATTTAGGCAGAGTAATCCTTGAGTTTGTCTACTGTAACGGCCTGCTCACTGGTTTCTAAAATTCCCGCATTTTCACATTTAAAAAGCCAACATCCGAACTCATTTGCAACTAGACATTATATAAAAAAAAAATTAAAAAAAAACACCCACCACGAGCAATCTAAATTCAGAATGTTCAGCATTTCAAATCAACAGAGGACCTTTTTTCAACATTCAAATCCTTACATTCAGATACATTCCACTTTATTACTTACTCCCTTCCTTCAATGTTTTGACTGAATCAAACCATTACGGCTGTAACACATTGTCTCGTAAATTAATATTTTCATGTTTTATGGCATAACTTCATTTGTTTTTTTGCACTGTAACGTTGATGTGCGGCAGCACTAGGAACTACTTTGCGTCCCTTCACTAACAATCCTGCCTTGCTTTCCTCTGTGTCAAATCAAGGGACAGAGAACTGCAAAAGTTCTTCAGAATTTCCAAGGGGAAAAAAAATCAAGGGACACAGCATTGTAAAATATGTTTTGTGTGTTGCGCTCTCACTGAATCACAACGGTGTATCGTTGTTTCAGGCCATTCACAGCCCGTAATCAACTATTTAGGAATGCGTCCATCCACACACACACACACACGCACGCACACGCACACACTTTGTGGTCCAGTAGGCGTGAGGAGGCGGTCAAATGGAAATGACTTCAGTGAGTCCTGCTGTTAGTCAGGGTCCTTTGGGTCGCACCAGCCTGCCCCGCGGCCGCACGCTTCATGGCGGAGCAGCGGGACAACACCGCACATGCTCGCACACACAAATATTATTCAGCTGCACACTCTGTCAAAGAAAAAAAGCTCATATAACCATCATCATTAAAGTGGTACGAGAGAAAGACACACACACACACATCTCCACACACACACACACACACACGCTCTTAACACACGAGTGGCGCCCTCATGTGAGCGCGTGTGCGCCGTCCCGCAGGACCTTCAGGTTGGGGCCAACTCTCTTGACGATCAGCGTTCAGTCGCCCGCATGTTGACATCGCAATGCTCCCAAATTAAGCCAAGTGGCCTTGATGGCCGCTCCAGAGTAAAAAAAAACAAAAAAACAAAGTCCGCTCTGCCTTAACATCACTCCTCTCACCAGTTTGTCATGCTTTTCACTTAATACTCTTAGTAACTCACCAAGCTGCAACTTGGTTGTCGTCTATCACGGAGGATAAAGAACATATACATGAAGTATTATGATATTGTCGGGCTACATGTACTGCTTCACTGTTTGTGCTCATGTATCCGTTAGAACACAGCAACTAGCAATTCAATCCTGTAACCTTTTAGCCTGTCAATAGTGTTTTCCATTATGAGTTAGCATCAAGCTAAGTTTTTTTGAATTTGACAGTAAACTTCAGCTTGATGTGACATCAATCAATCATCATCAATCAATAAACATCGTGAAGACTCTTTTGAACAAATTGTCAGGGGCTTAATGGGAATTGATTTGAATTGAGTTCACTGGCGCCATACAGCCCTCGTATGTCAAGTTTGCACTCACATGTCAAAGAAAAAAAACACAAATAAATGGCCGAATGACAGCTAAATCTGATAACTTGTATGTCAAGGTGTCTCAGACAAGAAAAGAACAACAATTATCCACAGAGCCACCCCCCCCCTCATCACATACACACGTGCACAAAAAAAAGTGCATACCTCACATGCACACATAAGATGTCAAGCAAAGCAAAGGTGTTCATGTGAGATTTGGATGGGGAAAAAAAATAGAAAATTGATAGTTTGAAAGGATCAAGTCACACTGAGTGAAGGCTCAGGAGGTGTCGCCATGGCAACAAGGTGTGTGGGTGCGAGCGTGTGTGTGAATGACCTTTGCTGTGTTTGCAAAGGTGACGGACGGGTGTGTTGGCTTAACTATTATTTTTTTTCATTTTAATCATTGGGTGCCGAGAGACTTTTTTTTTTTTTTTTTATCAACATAAAATATAAATGAGCGTCTTTGAAGAAACTCATTATTCATTCACCCGGAGGCGAACTGGCCTAAAGCCACTGGCCATTGGTCCAATCTTTATAAAACTATACGTATCTTCATCCCACGTCCTCCAAATGTCTGGCTCATGGGAATAGAGAACACATTCAAGTGAATTTTTTTTTAAATTTTATGCGGTGGAGGCCACACTGATGACCACTTAAATGATATTGTGCAATTGGCTGCAACTCAAGATTTCAGGCCTCAAACAGGCCAAGTTCCAGCTGTAAAGTCAGATTTCATTGAAAATGTTTGCAATGTGAAGAAAACACAATTGCGTGTAAAGAAACATATAGTTCAGAAAATTGTTGAAGATCTTGAATATTGAAAAAAAAAACACAACTTCAGTTCAAAGGAGGCTGGTTTGGCGAAACCCTTTGTTTCTTTTCCTTGCGCTGCCACAGATTGCATCTATTTTGATGCCTGAGCTGTCATGATTTCCAGATGGATGCGGAAAGTTACTGTAATGTATATTGACAATGATTTCTAGATCATCTGTCAGTTGCATAACTGTCATTGAAAAAATGAGTCCAAACTCAAATGAGTTGGACAGCAGTGCTACAAACGCAATCAATGTCGTGTCACTCCTTACCTTTTCCATGGTGAAAAGAAATGTCCACTCCAATCCATCGTGTCAGAAGAATCCTGCATATCGTTCCCATATTTTCCTCGTAAGTTCTTTATATTTCTCCTAGGTTTATTTCTACGCCTATATATTCCCCCAAAGATCCTTGCATGCTGTTGTGCATTTTGCCTGGCATAATCTTTAGGATGTCTATCATTCATGGCAGGGCAAAACAAATTCATTGGCTATAACAGGTTTCAACTATAAGGCATTTCTCAAAAGCATAAACATTAAATGACCCATTGCAATAATGAATATACCGAGATGGACCCCATTATGTCATTCTTTCCCAAATATTGCCTATACTTCACAATTTCTGCCAGGGGATTTAAACGTTTGTGTATTCCTGATCAATTCCTGCATACTCTGCATATCCAGAGCTCGCATTTTATTTTTAAATAATATGTGTCACTTCTCGACCACAAATACCCTTTCATAGATCTAAAAGCTAGACAAAATTATCATCGTTAAACACATTGCACCCCCCACACACACAAACACACACATTGTCATCTTGTTCGACATTAAGCAAGCTCAGCCTCAAATATCCAACTTGATTTTGTTGACATGGAAACTAACCAACTGTTGACTGCAGAAACCATGTTAAAGTCATTAAATCCACGCATACACACACTCACACACTAATAAGTTCCTGTGTGAATGGAGGGTATTAGAATTAACTCAGTCGGGAGGGTCACCCTTCCTGAAGCCGGCAGATAAAGCCGACGGTGGGCCGCTAATTCCACCCTAACACGCAGCAGGCCATGCGGGAGGAGGTATTAAAAAACACATTAGCAATTATCCGCCACAGACAACATACATGTGGGAGACTTTGGATTTAGCCATTGATACGTCTAAGGACTCTTTTCCCAGTTGTTCTTTTAAGAAAGCACATTGAGTTTTTGACTAGATTAAGTTGACTTAGCACCATCTAATTGCGTTAAACAAAAGTGAATAAGAATAATAATGAAAATAATGTAAATTTTTCTGCCATTTATATGCTCGTGTTGTGAAGCCATGAAAACTTTTCAGGACCTTGGTCAAAACGCCAGTGGTCAAAAAAAAAGTGAGCCTTGTGGGACACACAAAATGTCGCTCAAACAAAGAAAAATATTCATTAGGAGCACACACAAAGATTCTCCATCCATCCATCTATTATCAGTACCGCTTCTCCTCACAAGGGTCGCAGGCGTGCTTGATCCTATCCCAGCTGTCATCAGGCAGGGGGAGGAATCGGGAGAACCCGGAGAAAAGACATGGGGAGAACATGCAAACGCCACACAGGAAGGCCAGAACCGAACCATGCGCCTCTGTACCGTGAGGCGGATGTGCTAACCAGTCAACCACCGTACCGCACAAAGATTATGCAAAAATGAATCTGTATATTTAAGAACGACAGATAGAATTCTTGGAAGTTTTCAGATGGTGTTTTAAAAACAGCACCCTGCGTTTTTAAAAGAAGTAGAAAACCTTCATACTGTATATAGATGAGTTGGACTAAGCTGTCAATCACAAAATCGCCACGGGGCTCAAAGATCAACTTTTTTGTGGACATTTGAGTCCATTAAATAAACATCAGTCAGTTTGTAAACATCCGACTGCAGCGGGGGAGAATTACTAGCAGAATAAGTTGTGGAGAGCGGCATCTTAGGGAGAAGATTTGCACTCATCAAGCATTCAATTTGTATGTGTTCAATAAATAAAGTTGATAAATGGCAAAATACTCAATGTAACTTTTCAACACAAATAAAATAATGTGAATAAAATATTATGAATATTTATATTTTTTTAGCATTACCTGGTTCCTCAAAGAAAATAAATCATGAATTTAATTCCAAAAAGTGAATAGAGCAGTCAACATGAATATTCAAGACAAAGTAAATGACAAAAAATAAACTATAAAAAAAAACACGTTTTTTGTGCAATAAGTATTTTATTGAAGTATAACAAAAAACATGAATTATAAAATAACTAAATGAAATAGATAATATAAAATCAACACAAAATTTAAAAAACAAAAAAACAATACAAAGCACAAAATAAAAAAATAACTAAAAATTAAAAATTACTTTACATTTATATGTGTATAATTTTATAGTATAAAAGTGCCAATCACAACATTTTACTGCAACTACATTGGAAAATACTAACAATGCTAATTTAAAAAAAAGAAATTATGAATAGTAAATATGTATAATAGTGACACGTGGTTGACTGTTAGCACGTCTGCCTGGTTGTGGGTTCGATTCCGGCTGCGGCCTTCTTGTATGGAGTTTGCACGTTCTTCCCATGACCATGTGGCTTTTCACCGGGTGCTCCGGTTTCCTCTCACATTGGCACAAAAACAAATTTTCCAGAGGTGTTATTGTGAGTGTGGATGGTTGTGTCCCGTTGTGTGCTTCGTGATTGGCTGGCAACTAGTTCAGGGTATACCCCGCCTACTGCCCGGAGACAGCTAAGATATTTTCCCGCAAGTCAAAAGTGATGAGAAGCGGCTCAGAAAATGCACGGATGGAAAGAAGTGTAATACAAATTTATTACAAGTGCCCAAAAAGACAAAACACAAACAAATAATACAATAAGTAATCGTTTCTAAAATCACGACTCAACTATTTGTCCCTTGAGTAATATTTTCATGAAATATGAATATCATGAATCATAAAAAACTGAAAAAGTAAACTGAATGAGAAATTGAGAAAACGAAATGGCTTGGATTGCACAGACCAAGGCTTCCTTTGACGGTGAGTCGATTCCTTTGCGGGCTGTCCATCCCCAAGGAGGACCAGCAACATTCCCACATGGGACTCCACAAGCGCAGAAAAAGCACACAAGCGACGAGCCTGAGCGCGCCTGTGATCTGCAGCCATCAAAACCTGACAACGTTCCATGGTGAGCAAACCAAACAAAAGCAGATCATGAAGACCACTACAAGCAAGCAGCAATGAACGCTCGCGCAGCCGGCACGAAAGCTGCTGGCCGCACCAGGAAAGTGTTGACGATTCACAGGAAGTTTCTCCTCCCACGAGGACGTTTGGGATCAAAAGGAGCAGGCAGCGCCGACGACACCCATCAAAAAAGCGGCAACGTCTCCCGATGACGCAAACGTCTCATTTGGGCTTCTCCGTCATTCGCTAACCGACACGCTTTGTTGTGTCTCGTCCCCCTCGCGAGAATTATCCTCGGCTCGTCTTTCCAAGTTCCTCCACACTGAGCACCTCCTCAGTAACACTGGCAGCTCTGTTCGCATTCTTTCAGCCTCTCATGTGGACCGCCAAATCCAGCGCAATCCGGGCTTGTCGCTTGACTTACTTGTCAAGGTTACGCTCGCGCATCCCAAAACGTTCAAACCATTGGGTTTGTCAAGATAATCGAAGCGTCCATCTCCAGGCCGGCCACTGCAAATGTCCTGTGAACAGCGAGTTTTCTTCAAGTAGTATGAGAAAAATCCTAAACTTCACATTTTGTTGAACAAACTGTGGTGACCCACTGATCTGCAAGACGAGAAAGCTTCTGAGTTGCGCAATGTCCATGTGCTTGAAATTCTGCAGTGCAAATGCATAGAAGATCCCAACTGCCCGTGAAAGTTATCCAATTTCTGACATTTGTATTCATGGTAAAGGCATGCAATCATTATGACATTTTCAAAAAATTCCGATTTTGCTCTCTGCTACTGTGTGAATGCGAAACGGCTGCCACGTTTTGGCTCTTCAGATCACTGATCCCTCTGGTGCATTGCAGCAAGGCACTGGAGTGGCCATGTGCCATTGATGTGTGTGTACGGGGAGCTGTTCTATTGGTCAGGAAGCACGGCGAGTGGTGGTCCGCACATCTGTCTGGCAGTCAAGAGCTTCTGGATTTCAATCGCAACTCTGCCGACTAGATTCCAAGAACACATTAGCCCGATCCACAAAAGAAATCGTCACTTGTTTGTCGACGTGTGAGCCGAAGCAGGCCGTCTCCCGCTTCTCCTTTGCCGAAAAATTCCAAGCCCTCGGGACTTGCTGCTGTGAAAATTGGCTGGCTGGATAGTCACCGTCACACAACGGGTTAGCGTGAAATGCTAATGCTAATTCAAATGAGTGTGCGTGTGTGTGTGCGTGCAATCATCTTACTTGCGTCTCGCTCTTAATTCAGTCTGAGTCCGCGTCAAGGTCAGATGACTCACATACGCACACACACACACTGAGGCGTATCCATGACGACCGCACGTCCTCCTCTTAAAGATTCAGAAGACATTCTTCCACGGCATCCAAAATAAAAGGTGCTTCATTCTTACATGCTATTGGGCAACGTGCTTATCTCTGCAATAAGCTTTTCAAAAGGATTTGCGTCCCGCTATTCAACGCGCTTAACACGGCAACATCTCGCTTAGCAACGCCTCCAGCCTGCAACCTTCGAGGTTCATTCAAGAGACAAAGTGCCGTCATGCATATTCTCAAGCGACGTCCCTGACGCGATTGTGCTTGAATGAAGGCAAGAAACGAGTTGAGGTTGTCTTGTCTCTCTGGGACGGTGTGAATGTCTCCAAATAGCGCCTGCGATTCAATCATTATGCGGTCTGAAATATGAAAACCTGGAAAGACTGAATTGTTCTCTGTATTTATCGGGAACTTTATGAAAGGCTGTCTCAAAGATGACATCCCGGAAAAATGATAAATTGTTTTGTATGTTCTCCCCGAGCCTGCGTGGCTTTTCTCCGGGTGCTCCGGCTTCCAAAAATGTCCTTAGGTGTGATTGTGAGAGTGAGTGTTTGTTTGTCTTTGTGTGCCCTGCGATTGGCTGGTGACCAGAGGTCTCTCTCATTGGTGAGAAAATCCAGAAAAACAGAATCACAAATCTCTACTCATGAATAAAAAATCTTTAAAGACTCAAGAGTCATTAGTCTGTATTAGAAAAGGATTGGTCATTGTGAGTGACTTTGGTGTCGTCGACAGTCCTTGATGTTCTCACTGTATCGCTGTTTCCGTTTGCTAGCGTGTCGGACGGAGTGCACTTCTGCTCTTAGCCTGCGGGGTGCGCTGGCGCTAATAAGGATTAGCCCTCCAACGTCACGGCCCATTTCCTGCACGCTGACGCTCGGCTTTGCTGACAGCCACTGACTTTCCTGACGGCACTTTTGTGGATTTTTTTAACTTAATTTATTCAAAGAGTGTTGAGCTGAATGTTATTAAAACCAAACACCAAAGGATAACAACGATGCCCCCCCCCGCTCCAACTTCCGACACGTTTCTTCCTCTGCAAAATGCAATGAAAGGAGGCAGATTTAATTACGCGCAAGGTGATTGACTTGGACTTCTAACCCGACAAAATGTTTTATGAGGATAACATTTCCATTTCAATCTGCTTGGTTGAGTTTGAGAATAAAATGGATTGTGGCGACTCAGCAAGATCCTGACTGTCTAAAATAAAATCCGCTGGCTCGCGTGTGAACACACGTGTTTGTTTGTTTTCAACTTGTAGACATGATACACGATTCAGGGCCATCCTGACTAATTGATGCACAACTCGAGTAATAATAATAATAATAATAATAATAAATTCCATGGAGACACTTCGCAAAAAAAGTTTCAATTCCACACTCAATTTCATCTTACTGTCACGTGAAATGTCACACGTTGGACAAATCAGAAAAATCCCTGCAGCAAAAATCAGAGAAAGAGAACTATACTTTATTTAGGTTGCGTTCAAATGAATGTAAAAACACTTGAATCTGCGCCAGCTTCTGCAAAAACAAATAAGACAGCAGAGCAGATGGCGATTTATATGTGCTAGTGTTACTGAGAGTAAAGCCGCATTTGCGCTGTTGCCACTTGCGGATTTTTCGCTGTTTGGGTGTTTTTTTTTTGTTTTTTGTTTTTTTAACTTGAGTTTGACTCAAGCGCTATATGATGGCAGTGACTTGACAAAAAGTAGCAGTTTGGCAGATAGTGAACAACTGTTCAAAACAGAGGCTTTAATTGGACATTGCCACTCCCAGCCAGGGTTTTCATTTCGCTTTGGATTTTTTTTTTTTTTTTTTTGGGAAACTTCATTTATTTTAATTCGCTTTCAGGACAGCTTATGTAGTTTTTATTCATTTTAGTTTTTTCGAAAACACTTAATTTTAGTTTAGTTTTAGTATTTGTTTTTAAAGAAATCAGTTACTTGTGTGCAAGATTAAGACAAACAGCACTGTAAGTATTCTCGAATAAAAATTCAACAAAAATATTATTTTTAAAACATTTTAATAACTCAGGGTGCAATTTAACAGTCCACAGTCTTTGAATGACTTTGAATCACAAAAGTGCAGCGCATGATACCCCCTCTGAAGTCAGATGTAGGCATGCACCTTAATTATAATCAAGCTCGGATGCCGTTGCCGTCTTTTAAAGCGGATTTGTGGATTGAATTCTTGTTGAGAAGTATTAAACCCAGTTTATGGTCCACTATTATTTTTTTGTATACTCTATTCATTTATTTTACATAAATGAAACAGGAAGCACTTTTTAGCTAGCTTTGCATTTTGGGGTGAGAGTAGGTGAGCCATTCGAGCCAAAGCCACACGCAAACTCGTGTCCATCTGCTGGCTCTGCTATAATTGGCTGTTGCATCATTTTTGTGTGACACATTAAGAGGACTACAACTCCCAGACGATTGATGGACCTTCTTCTTTTTGCGGCCATGCAGTAATGTGGAAATAAATGCGTTTAAAATCAATCATGATTCTCGTATTAAATTGATTGTCAAAGACAAAAATGAAGGACATTGACGGTATAATTATAGTTAGTTTGAGCTTTGTAAATGTAAAATGTTGTTTTGTTTTTTTGTCAAACATTTTTCGTTTTTTTTTCATAGCATTTTCGTCTTTATTTTATTTCACTAAAAGCATTTTTTTTCAATTTAAGTTTTAGTTATTTCATTAGTTTTCATTAACTAAAATAACCTTGCTCCCAGCTCAAGTTTATGACCAACCTAAACATCAAATCAAGAGGATTATATGTTGTGTCATTGAAACAATCGCACAGATTTTAATGCTAACAAAACGTCCATGACAGGCAACTAACCCAAACCCCCTCTTCTTTTTTTTTTCTACTCCATCAACGATCAACAACAATTTTTGGATGCTGACACGTGCCTCGGCTGCAGTGTTTCCCTCAGCATGTGCAGCTGTCAGTCATCTCGTTGTGAGTCAATCACACAACAAGAGCACACGCTATGACTAAAACGACGAGGCGGGAAAACACAATTGGGACAGCATCCAAACAACATAATGCATGTGTGTGTGTGTGTGTCAAAATGTGGGAAGCAAACTCCATTAAGGCTTGGAGGTGCATGCTGGGAAAATTGTCGTGATCTTTGGCAGTGGGAGGAGACCGAGCAAGATGGAGAATAGAAAAGCAAAATGTAAGGTGAAAAGAGTAAAGAAGCAATGTTGTTGTTGTTGTTCTTGATTGGAAGTTGACTTGATGGGTTCTCGTTGGACACGGTCAGGAATGAAGGAAGCAAATATTCACACATTTGCCATCACGATACAGAGTGAGGATTTTGACATACGTCATGAAAATACAAAAGGCAACACCACGACGCCAATGCCAAATGAGGATTTTTGGTTCAATCCCATTCGGTGATGTTGTTTTTGACGTAACGAAACAAAGGTGTCAGCGAAATGAGAAAATGACGAGGTGATGTGGCACGAGTGCCCCTCGCAACATTTTGTTCAGCCAAAAATTTGACGTCTTCTTTAGGGACCATTTTCTGGTCCTTTATCCATCTTTGATTTTCACTCGTTTGTGACCTTTGATGACGAACAATTGAGACCTGAGTTTCCAGACTGCGATTGTCGTCGGACATCATTTATGTTCACATATGAAAGAAGCCTGTGTGAAATTGGAAAAAAATCGAATTTGTGCTGTTCACATTGACATAAAATAGAAAAATCAGTTACAAGTCACATACGGGCCTAAAAATCGGAATTCACCTGCAATATGAACATAGCCTTAGACTTTTTGGGTACGAACTTGCAATTATGCAGCAGCGTTCCAAAAATATTTTTTCATTTGTCTGATGAGTCCAATTTTACAGTAGAAAAAAAAATGGGTGTGTATTGATTAGGGTGTAAGCAATGAGTGAATGATTCTGATGGCCGGGACTTCGGAAAGGCGTTTTTTTTTTTTTTTTCGAGAGAGATTTCACACAACAATATTTCCCCCGAAAAACATTTTGTCTGACAATTTTCAAAATTGTTGGAAGGAACGTTGAAGTGGCTATTCAACTAGTGTTACCATTTTAAGGAAATCTCGTCACACTACTGATTATACTGCCCCCAAGTGGCCAAGCAGAGCACACCAGGAGCAGCATTGAATTGGAGCAAAACGTGGAATAACTTTGAGCTTTAATTCCATACAATCGGGGTAATTATGCCATGACTGTATGTTCTTATGACATACATGTCATAGTTCTACTTTTCCGATCCAAAAGCAAATTTTTGGGAGGGCAGTACGGATTCATGGATTACTATAAGTGTTGTGAGTTACGGTCATGGAATGAAGTAAAGTCCAATGTCAAAAGTGAGCGATGTTCTGTGTATAGGGAAAAACTTGGGCTCAGCAAACATTTGGACAGTACTGCAAAATGGACAACTCACTTCATGGTGTATCGGGAGCGATTTGCAACATAGCAGGCTTGGCGTAATCTGCTCCGTCATCCATGGCCGCCCCCGCCTCGGGGCTACAATAGCGCCGTCGATCTCCATCTCAACACACCTACTCTCCGTCTCCGCTTCCCCCCGATAGCGTCCTCCCGGCGTGAAGGAAAGATCAGATGATATCTCACGAGAAAAGCGCCGCATGACGGCCCAGATAAAACACGCGCACACGCACATGGCGTTTGCTTCCCGAGCGGCGGGGAGTCCCCAAGTTCACCCTCGAGTGAAAAGAAATAAGGGCAACAGTTAGTGCGAGAGGCCAACATGATGTCGTCACTCACTTGTCAAATGGTGCAAATATTTGTCTTGCAATTTTGGACAGTTCATATTTATAGGAAGTGAAGAGATTTCAGAAAATGTGGGGAAAAAGTATTGAGACACCTTGAGCAAGTTTAACAAAAAAAGAAGCCCCTTGGGCACACTGGAACGATAAGAAGCTTGTTTGGGGGAGGAATATTGGTACAGCTAAAGGAAGAGAAAGAAAGTGGAAAAATGTAGAATGGGAATAAAAACATTGGGACATGAAAGGTAACGGGATGTCAACAGGAAGTGAGAAGTGGAGAAAATGTCACATTTGGACAAAAGTATTGGGACACCTACGAGTGGTGAACGTGACGTTGCGTACAACAAAAGTCTCCAAATTCTTTGAGCTTTGCATCATTTCCTCGCAAATTGTGAGGAGATCCAACATCAAGACAGCACTGCAAGTTGCTTGATGAATTAAAAAAAAAAGAAAAAAAAATACAATCGAAATGTCCTCACCGCTTTTTCATCAAGGTCTCATTTCTCCACTGACAAGGACTCCAAAAAAATCCTTTTGGATGTTTCCTTGCGTCAAGAAAATCTTCTTCTTCAACTGGCATATTTTCGGCTTTCCCTGCTGTCAATGTCATCCACCGCCGCCGCCGCGTCCTTGTTCATAACGCGACTGCAACGTCGAGCCTTGCAACATGACAACTATTGTGAGGGCGTGAAAAGGTCGTCAATTCACAAAAGATACTTTACTGCTGCAATCCACAAAAGTGGGAAGGCGGACTTGTCCCACTTGGATTGCACCAGCTGCGAGCGCAAAGAATTCCGGGCGAATGTCAACAACAACGATGGCTGATGGCGATTAATTGTTTTGTTCCTCAAAACATATCTTGTGACTGCCAGCAAACCAGCCTTCATAATTAGTTTGATTTATAAAAATACTAGCTCTTAAAAGAAATGGATCTTTTCTTCGTGCAGGAAGACAACGGAACAATTTTCTAATTTTGTAAATGATAGTTTGCCATTCACAATCCTCTTCCATTTGTGGTGGTCAAACTGAAGCAACTGGCTGAAGTCGGGATAGATCTATTTTTTTCCAACTTTGCTACTTGGACACCGCCCCCCCCCCACTCCAGTTTGAGTGGTGTTCCAGTCCACTTTTCCATGTTGGAGGTAGGAAAAGGCAGACTTGCCACTTTTCTGCAATGCGGCACACGTCCTGCCGCGATTGCACAATATATTTTGTACAATGGCACATCATGGAGCAAAATGATTGGGGCAGCTAAACGACAAGTAACGATAACGTGGTGTTAAACGACAAGTAACGATCACGTGGTGTTAAACGACAAGTAACGATAACGTGGTGTTAAACGACAAGTCACGATAACGTGGTGTTAAACGACAAGTAACGATAACGTGGTGTTAAACGACAAGTCACGAAGATGTGGGACATCACTTTATTGAAATAATATATTTAGTTTTTCTTTGATTTGATAGGGAGCATGCACAAATGCCATTAAACAGGAAGAAAATACACCGTGTAGCCCTGCGATTTAATTTTCATCTGTAGTCCGTCATAAAATAATGACAAGAAAAGAGACCAAAAATTGCACGAGGAACAATTTGTAATAATGACATACCGTAATAAGTCCAAGTAAGTAAAGAGACCATGTTGCCGTTACAAGCCTAAACCAAAGACCTCGGTGACCATTTATGCCGGCCTCTTGGCTCATGTCGTGTCTTTACGCTTCTGTGAAGAACGTTTTATAATCCCTGCCGAGTCCAGTTGGGACTTGGTTTCACACTGAAATTGCGTTGACTGGAAAAGCTGCTTGTCCTAGGGTTGTTTTTCTTGTCAGTGCGGCACACTGACCTCCTCACTCTGTTCATTAGTTTGGAAGTCAGTTTAACAAACTGCTTGAGGGGTATAGGTGCCATATTATTTATTATTTTGCTGTTTTATTTTCCTATCGGGAAAATTCACGGCCGTACATGACCCGACTGGGAATGTGTTTGCTTTGTGTCGTGACAAAAGTGAAAGGAGAATGACAGCAGCCACTAACATCTCCTCTCTTGTTTGCTTTTTCTCCCAAACAAAACATAAATCCATATTTATTTCCACGCAGCCCGCGGAGTCGGAGGTGGAGTTACGTCACGCAGGAGCCGTGATTCATACCTCGTCCAGCTCCTTCCCAGGCAATCTTTCCCTTGGAGGATGGCTTTCCTGACCTGAGTCTTGTTGTCTTGTTTACATCCACGTCCACACATGCGCATGTCATTTCGGATAAATGTTGCCATTCTCGATGGGGCCTCATTACTGCACTTCAGTGGCGAGGTTCCAACAATTGGAGCAGGAATCGTTCCACATATTAATTAAAACATTGAATTTATCCTCCTGCCATTGTACCCACGTTGCAAAAAACGACCTTGCCTTAGAAAATTGAATAAATGAATGCGGGGCTGGCTGAACCAACCAACCAACTTCACAACCTACCTTCCTACAAAAACCAATTGAATGACTTACTGACTCAACTACAACTTGCAAAATTTTTGATTATTATCTTAAGTAGCATGGCTTTAGCTTAGCATAGCAGCTGGAAATACAAACAGGGTGAGAGCAGCTTTACGACTAAATATGTCCGACATCAAGGTGAACTTGTCGTCCGTCCTCATTGTTTCATTCGCCATTTGTCCGCCATCAAAATGTCCCGGCCCCGCTTTGACTTTATTGACGAGGCCAAATCATGTCGCTGAGCACGTAACACATTGACATTGTGCTTTGTAGGACACGCGCCGTCTATGTTTTCACGCTGATACGATTTTAAAAGGTGCTGTTACATTAACGCTGGCAGCTGTATTCATCAACACATTTAATAAAAACGAAAAAAAAACAAGTTTTGCGACTGGATCTGCGGCTAAACAAGCAAAATGCAGCCACTTTTCATCAACAACATTTTGTCCTTGTGTTGTACCAGCTTTTGTCTGAGGGTGTTATATTTGAATTTCTCTTACCAAAAGCAAGCCAGATTGATTGGTTTGAAATTGATTTTCTTTGCCAACTGCTCCAGATGATGTTCATGCCACAGTTGCATGCTGTAATATTATCGTATTATTCTCTTCTATAACAGCGTCGATCTGAACGTGGCAGTATTACGAGGTGGATTAAGTCGGTTAAGTCATCGCTGAAGGTAGCCAATGCGTAGCACGCCGCTAATATTTGCATTTGTATGTCTCTTATTTGCAAGACTTGAAAGTGTCAACAAGCAAAAACCTTGCAGAAGGTTCTGCCAGCACTTACAGCCATCCTTTAGCGTTAAAAGTGACTTTTCAAAAATAAATTTTCGTATTAAGACTTGATTTGGCGGGAGAGCAAAAACGACACTTTGAGAACTGACAAGTAACAAGACGACTTGATCACAGAAATTGATGCAAATGTCGGCATTCGCAAAAATATCAAGATGTGCCTTTTGTGTCTTGGGTTGCATTTTGGTGCCTTTTTTTTCCTGTCTCATTTTCTGCCGGTGCGTCGCTTTGCAAACACACACAAAAGGTAATAACACTCAAACACACACTTGGAGCTCATTGAGTGTTTTGGATGGGAGGACAGTGGCAAGAAGAGGATCCCCACAGTTGGATTACGATACCAACAATAGTGAAGGTGTATAATTCGCTACTTGAGTAGTGACAAATTTGAAACGGTTGAGCATGAACTACTGGCTGTACAATTAATTTATTAATTTATCATCGGGATAGGCGAGTATTGAAGTCAGGTATCTGTATCGGGCCGACACTAGGTATAAGGCAGGGGTGCTCACACTTTTTCAGCATGCGAGCTACTTATAACATGACCAAGGCAAAATTATTTACCTACTACAAAAATGCAAATTGTAAATGTATGTAGACTGAAAAATGACTGGCTTTTTAATTCCTTCACCTTTCTCTTCCTCAGCTCGCTTTTCAGCGGAAAGTCGTTATCATATTTTCCATGAACAGTCCGAAAATGCCGCTCCACATTTCCCTTCTTTGGTATTGCAGTGGTCAACTGGCAAATGAAGCAAACGCACTTTGAAAATGTCATTGTGAAAAACAACTCCTCCTCCCATTCCGTATGAAAGTGATACGTTTTTGTCTTCTTACTTGGTCCAGCACCGCCACTCATGTTTACACCCCCCCTTGAGTTGATTTAATATCAGAAGGATAAAAATCCCAGTGGAAAAAAAAGTGACACTTGAGTTTTTTTTTCATAAGCAATGGGGTAAAAATAAAAGAAATGTGATTTTTGCGACAATTATTTTATTTGAATGCCATAGAGGCTCAGTTGCACTGTGATGTCTTATGTGGATGTTATTATCCAAACAGTCTTGCAGCCAAAGAATGTTGACTTTATCCCTGCTCTGGCTGTAAAAAAATGTCAGGTGAAAAACACTTCAGCTTGCTGGTGTCATGTTTATGCGTGTTTGTCGCATGTTGTGTTTATCCGGTGTGTGTGTGTTTGTGTGTGAGGGAGGTTTATGCGCTGAATAAAAGCAGCTGGCGGCCGATGAGCATGAATCCAAGCAGACAAGCGTATGCATGCCGCCTTGTTTTCCTCGCCTTGTTTCCTTCTTTTTTTTTTTTTTTTGTATTGCTCTTCATCTCACAGCATCCTCCCACCGACCTCCCCACCCCACCAACCCCCACATTCACCCTCCACCGCTTTCTTCTTGTGTTCCCTGGTTACCAGTATGAAGCGTTTCTGTTTGTCTGCTGCTAGAATATGTTCACACACGCACACGCACGCACACGCACACACACAATGAGAGCGGATTTAAATGTGGTGCGGATTGAGGATGACGGGGGGTGATAAAGAAGAGGATGCTTGTGGGGAAATTGTGGAGTCAAAGTGAAAACGGCAGGCAACCGTCGCATGCATGCAAATAAGCAGACGCTGTCACACCAAGACCAAAATGAGAAATAAATAAGAAAAATTGTCAAGTTGTTGTGGTGCTCACAAGAGGCTGGAGCCCGCCTTCCTTCTTTCCGCTGTCACGTAAACAGCTTCTTCATCTTTTGCTTTTTTTCTCTCAAGCTGCGCCACGAACAAACGTGTGCAAATATGTGCAATTGTCAGTGACTTGAAGGAGACACAGGATGCATTTTGTCTTCACAAATTGAAAAGAGTTGCTTGCGTTTATTCAAATACCTCAGGAGACAAAAATGGCATCACCTTTGACCGTCTGCTGTTGCGCCTGCTTTGAGGGGGGAATTCTGCCTCATGCAAATGAGCCACTGCTGTCCCCACCCCCTCAACTGCTGGGCCAATGGGGAGTATGAATTTTGTTCAAGAGATGAGAATGCCCCGTACCTCAGAACAGGTTTATAATTGCTTTGGATGTTTCATTATAGTTCATATTTATTTTCATTTAACCTGTGTGTGTGTGTTTTTTTTTTTTAATTCAGCTACTTTTAAGTTGCTTTTAGTTTAGTTTGCCTGTTTGTTTTTTTATTTGTTTTTATCTTTTCAAAAAGGCTCCTTTGAACTCGTTTCTTAATTGGTTCTCATGTTTGTTTGTTTTTTTTTTAAATATATGGATTTCATTTGAGTGTAAGATAAAAGAAAAGTCCTTATTGTATAATGAAGTTTATGATCAGACGGCAGTTTAACTTTCTTTCTGGACATACAGCAATGTCGAAATAAACATTTGAAATCACGTGTGTGATATTAATTGACAAAAACAAAAATGAAGGCAAGTCACTTCAGTTTTTATATCAGCATTGTTGTTATAATTCGCTTTTTAGTTTTAGTTTGTTATTTCAATCGTTTTTGTTACCTTGCCTTCAGAACTGTGAGGCAAATTTGTTAACCACTCCCCAACCGTGCTGTCGAACAGTTCTCCTTGCCAGATCATGTGAAGTGCGTTCAGAGATTTTTGAAGACAATCGCAGGAAAACGTGCAAATGTCGTCACCGTTTGTGTAGGTTTACTGCAATAGCGTCATGCTAGCTCGCTATGTGAGCCATTGCCCCGAAAATGCTGATAGGGTGTGCATGTTATGGAGAGAAGTCGTGCACACGCGTCCGTCGGTGGGTGCTGTCATCGGCAGATAAGCCGCCGCAGCTGTTTAGCAGCAGACGGATGCTGCGAGATGTTTGAGGGGCTTCGGGCTCTTTGGCTTTGCCTCTTTTTGCTCTCTGCATGCACCTCTTTTCTCTCTGTTGTTTCCGTCTCGGGCCTCACCCGCGTCTCACCCTCTTTAATCAGCTCCACGGCTGAGGAGCAAGGTGATTCTCTTCATTCAGCATTTTTCTCGTAGCCCCCGCCTAACCGATGCAGCGTTGCTGCCGCTGCTGCCACCGCTGCTCTATTTTTTGCTCTGCGTGAAAGCGGGACGCTCTTTCCTTTTTTGACTTCACATCACCATTTCGTCTCAGCCAGAAGTCGACAAGTTTGCCACTGAGACCCGTCAGCCTGCGGCGGGAGGAGAAGCGCACGGACACACTTGGTGACAGGCAAGCACTCAGTGTCGTCACCAAGAAGTACTGCCAAGCAAATTTTTTCTTTTTTTTTTTTCTTTGTATTTATTTATTTCATTCATTTTTAGAAGAAGAACCAAAAATAGGAGTGCAAATGTTTTCCGATCGAGAATGAAAGGGAGCAGAAAGCGGACAAAGTCTTACGTTATCTGCCCTGTTTCTACCCAAAATCAAGTCACATGAAAAAAACAAAATAAAATGAAAAAAAAAACTAACAAAAAACAACAATGTAAATTCATAACAACGACATTTACAATAACAACAAAAATAGAACATTCACTTCCCAAATTCAGTTTTTGCCGTTCATAGAAAAAAGACACTAGAATAACACCCAAACACAATTTACTCGCAGACAACAGACTAGCTTTAGTTATTTTTCAAAAGTGATGTCTGACTTGGATTCTTTGATTTCTTTGTTCGGATTGTTCCATAAACTGATGTCTTTCACATAAATACAAAGTTCTATCAGTTTGGTCCTCAATTTGACTTTTAAAAAGATCTCTGTTCCTCTTGACATTTACTTGCTTTCTTTTTTTTTCCAATTTAATTTCTTGGGGGGGAATGTTGGTTGGCAAAGTCTGTTTCTGAGCTTTAAACATAAATTGAAGACTACTACCAGCAACTAATTCACAAAATCGAAAAAAAATAACTGAAGAAATTGTGGATTTGTTGGTTCTCTATATGGTTTTCTACTAATTATTTTTATGGCTCTTTTTTGTAGATGAAAAATTGACTGAGTATATGTTTTGCAGGCATTTCACGTCAGGTCATGTCATTATCCACACGGCTTATCCTGAACAAGGTCGCGATAGGGTGCTGGAGCCTATCCCAGCTGACTACGGACGAAAGGCGCACTACACCATGAACTGGTCCCAGAGAAGACAAAGACACTGACGCCGAGTGGGAACCGATCCCACGCGGCCCGCACACAAATCAGGAGGATGTACCACTACACCAGGAGCGACTCTTGGAACAATTATGGCGTTATATTAAATATATAGTGCTTTATTATCCAGTATATCCTATGTCATACCTAACAGAGCTATACTTTTTTGATAAGATTAACTTTGTGTTCTGTATATGTGCTTTCCAATACGCAAATATTACCGTAATCTATCCTAGACGTAACGAAGCCATGGATTACTGTTACTAAGTGCTGGAGAGAAAGAAAGGGCTTCACTTTAGCCAGCTGCGTACACCAGCCGCACGTCCGTGAGCAACGCACATGTGACCAGAAATAGGAAGAAAATCCTAAAAACGACTTCACCATCTCTGACAGATGAAGAATCGATCATCTTGGCACCACCCTTTAAACAACACGAAAACCGTGCATCCACAGGAAGTGAGCGCTTACACTATTCGCCCACACGATGTTTGCTTTCTTCTCCTTGGGGAATAATTTAAGATGTTAAGAGCGGCAGCAAGATTCTCCCACTTGCAGCAGCTGACCTCTTATCCACCGACAGTCCGTTCCCAACATCTTCTATTTACAGTAGCGGCTAGAAGCTTATCTTAGCTTTTCTATTTCTATGCATGGCTTCATGCACTCTGTTGTGTTTGCCCATCGTTGTAGCAACACTATCCACAATGACAAAAAAGTCCAAATTAACATGGTAAATTCAACGCCCCCTAAAAACGTTATTTTTCGCAGCGATGCACGGGCCTTCTCATCCTCCCCTCTTTGAAGGTCAGAGCGCGAAATGATCTTCAATCTTTTGACGCCATGTTTTGCCCATATTAGATATAGGTCATCCACCTTTTTAGGATGCCCGCTTCTGATTGGGGCTCATCAGGGAAAATTTCCTAATCAGTTTGTTAAAATACGAGCTCTGCAATTCACCCAAAATGGTCGCAGGCAAGGGTCCTCAAGACCTTTTGGTGCGTCCCATTATGACAATCATGCCCACCCAATTTCCCATCCATGCAAAAATGACTGATTCATTTTTGCCCAGAAAAATTAAAACGAACCATTCCAAGCTGGGCATTGCTTGGTGATAAAGAAGTTGGCACAAATCCTCAGATATGCCAGGCACGTCGTCTCGTTGGCGTGGTCGAACGTGTGAAATATCCAAACAAACTCCTCCACACTTTTGATGAGATCTCTCGTTGTCAAGCTGCCATCGTATACGCCCGCCTACATCACCATGGAAACTGACTTCCAGTTGGAAACCCCAAATAGTTGATAAGATGACGAGTAACTATTTGAGCCAAAAAGGGCCCCCAAGCACCTGATGTGACATGTTTGCTGGATCAGCGTCAACCTTTTGCCGTTGCTTATTCCAAACATACCGAGCTACGGGATCCTCGCAACATGATGACAACATCTCCAGGACACATCGCATCAAAGCGACGACATTCTTGTTGACATATGTCCATCAAAGCGGTGACATGAATGAAGCATTGCGAAAGCTGGGAATGACTTTGAGAGCTTATCAGTGATGCTGCAAGAACAGCAGGAGTTCTTTGGACTGGAGAGCAGCTGGAAGACTTCAGCAGAAACTGGAAGGCTGCCTGGAATTTGGGAAGGAAATTCACTGACTGACGGAGAATTTATGCGGACGTCCAACTCAGCGTTACACTTGTCGCCTGTTTAAGGCGACGTCCCCCAAAAAATAAAAACATCTATGACGAGACAATGGAAGCGCTACTTTATACTCATATTTGAAAAGAGCGCATACGAATGAAGTCCCAGGCATAAATTGCGCAACTGTGGGCATGACAACTGTTACTGAAGCCAAGTTGCAACACTTCCCAGTAGTGCTCAGTGCTAAATGTTGTGGCAAAATATCATATATCAACGATAGAAAGTGAAAAGTCATCAAAAGTATGGCTTGAAAAGCTGCAAGATTGCCACAAACGATTCTTAGCGTGATCGTGGGCAACACGAACACGATATCAGGATTTTGAGCAGTGCTCTTATTCTGAATACAAATGCCTGTCTTATTTGGTTCCCAAAGAACGTGATGGATCCAAAGCTGTTTTTGATAAATGTGTTGGGCTTGATTTCTGGTGGAAAATGAAAATGTTTCCAGTGTGAGACCAGTCCAAGAAAAAGCATTTGCCGTTCTTTTGAGAAGACGTCAGCGTGAAAGCAAGCAAACTGTGTGCCACGTTGGAATTCATGATGCTTTATTTCAAACCATGTCTGACACTTGCTCAATGTCACAGGTGGGCCGAGCCAAGGCTTTTCTTTTTTTTTTCTCTCTTTTCAATCAAGCTTTTGATGCGCATTTGCTTTCATGGACCGAGACACGCTTTTTATTTGCAGTTGCTTTCAAAGCCATCAGCTAACCTTGTGTTGATTACACGCCTCCTTTCGAAGAGGGAGAAGCAAGCCCGAGAAAAACCTAAATAAGACGGGGAGTCATTCTATGCTAATCTCACATCAGGTATCAAACTTGACTGGAATGTCACTATTGGGCGAACGGATCACGTTCAGTGAGTGTGGGGAAGTGTGCATTGTGCAAAACTACTTAGCAGCGTGATTTATGGAGATGGAACAAGAAAAAGGATGAGTTCCTCTTTTTTTTTTTTTTTTTTTTTTTAAGCAGCCTATGGAACACTGTAGCCTCTTTACACTACATTAGCGCAATTCTTCCAGTGGCTTCACACTCACAAACACACACAACATTTGTCTCCATCTTATTACGACGACAATTGCACTGAGCTGCCAACGGGATATTACATGACTTCTAGACAAAAGTATTAGGATACCTATGGGAAGGGAAAAATAATGGACCAACTAACCAACCAAGCTACAATCGAGTTACCCTACAGAACCAACCATAAACTTCCTAAACTAGCAACAAATGAACCAAGTGACAAACCGACTGACCAATTGTCCAAACAAACCCATTCAAGTCCATCCATCTGCTTTCCTACATACTATTGGGTTTGCTTTTCCAGCAGCGCCGGAAAAGCAGGAGTGGACTCTAAAAACGCAGGCTCAGAGAAGAGAGATTCGTGATCAAGGAATTTATTACTCCAGTAGCAAAATCTATATACAAAAACAGATCTATACAAACAATCACGCGGTGCCGAAAGTGTAACATAAATCGCTGGTGGAAAAATCACACCAGGAAAACAACGCGGAAAACGGAAAACGCTTGCAAAAGGCAAGGAACAAAAACCGAACGAAAATCGCTTACCACCAAAGGGTAAGATGAGAAGGACAAAGGCTGGGTGCATAGTCAATGGGCGAAAACGAGGTCGAGAAACACGTAAAGCAGTTAACAAGAATGGCGAGAGTAAACACTTGGACCGTGGACATGAGCACAAGGGAATAATCCGACGCTGAGACGTCAGCGCGGCGCATTTAAATAGCAAGGTAATCATGGTATCAATGGGCAACAGGTGCGTGGCAGGTGGGCGCGTCTCTCCAGCCGTGACGAAAAGACAGGGAACAGGTGCTGGAGTGAACACCCCCACGTCAGCTGAGCAGACAACAACAAAAACATGAGGCATGACAGAAACGGATCATGACACATACTGTATCTACCGCCTTACCTCGCCAGTAGGCGTCTGATGTCAATTTAACGTCAATTGAATGAATTTGATTTCACAGGTTACCAAATAACCACACCATCTGATTAGGTAACAACTGTAACTGACCAACCAACCACCTTCCGCCTGAACCAAGTAACTGACTGATGGACTGACGGAACCAAACAGCCAGCTAACAGAACAACCAGTCAACCATGTGCAGTCAGTTAACTACAGGTAGCTAACTTAGCAAGAGGTGAACTGTTAAGCGTACTTTCCAATATCGGTGAACATTGTTTGTTTTGTTGTTAGCCATTAGCCGCAGGCCCGCGGTTAGCTTAATGCGCGACTGAATGTTGTTCGTTTTGTTGTTAGCCACTAGCAGTGGGCCCACGGCTAGATGCCTTCAACTTGCTAATATGACCCAAACGTGTTTTATTCTCTAAAAGATGAAGACAGAAGCAGAGACACGTCGACCTGCAACTAAACCAAAAAAAAACAAAACAGCCTACCACTGGCAATGCTTTTCATGCGTGAT
The DNA here is from genome assembly GCF_059441095.1 of Idiotropiscis lumnitzeri. NCBI lineage: Eukaryota > Metazoa > Chordata > Actinopteri > Syngnathiformes > Syngnathidae > Idiotropiscis > Idiotropiscis lumnitzeri. Next base: position 12,567,715 of record NC_142399.1, read on the forward strand.
AATGCAGTGTGACACTATTCTTAGGTCTGAGGTTATTGATTTCATGTTTATTTGCACCACATGGAAAAATTGATTATCTTTTTTGATGTATCTATTATTTATTAATTTTTTACAGTATTTAAATTTTCGGATTATTTAATTGCATTTAACTGATTAAGTACCTGCCATTGTATTTTCCATGTAAATAGAAATATTGTTGATACCTTTTTAAAGTCTTCCTTATTCATTTTACGCAGCAGTATCGAAAACGGTATTGACAATTTTCCCGGGTATCCGTATCGAGTTTGAAATTTTCGTATTGTGACCCGCCTTTCAAATTTCAGGGCTCTAGGAGCAGTTGGACCCCCGATTATGTGAATTAGTAAGACTTAGTTGTCATTCTTGTTTATATACAGAAAATAACAATCCTAATCTGTACCTTTTTATGCTTGTTGTGGAGCTGTGCCATGTTGTCACAAGCGCATCGGGGCTCATTTTGACAACGGAGGTGGAGCAAAAAGTGATGGGAAGACAGAAGTATGATCAACACCTCCATTGCTCCTCGACAGAACAACCCCCCATCCCCCCGCACACACACACACACACGCACACGCGCACACTTTGTGACGTCTCTCCGCCTCGCTCGTAGGCGGATGTTGAGCATGTGTTTGTCGTTATTTTTGGTCGTTATTTTTGTCATCATGCTGTAATGTGGCTGGTAGTGCAGTCATTATAGTTCGAAAGAAGAAAGAAGCTGACAGTAAACGAGGGTGATGTCAACGAGACATAGAGATACTGACCGACAGAACGAACCAACCAACCAACCAACAAACCGACCACCACCATCCCACTGCCAAGCTCCCCATCTAACTAACTAAACGAGCAAAGACCAACAAAACCTCCCCTCAATGGTGTGATACTCTCAAGTTGCTCCGTGTGCTTGTGGCCCAGATAAAACACATGATAGATAGCGGATGTCATCTGAAAGGGCAGACAGCTGCTTCACGTGATGGATGATGATGCCCGGGAGGAGGAAGAAGAGGAAGGAGAGGAGGACCATGGCGTGTCCGGACTGGCGGCAGCTGATAACGTTATGAAAAAGACACCGCCAATGTGTCATGCATTCATTCATTCAAACATCCGTTGTTTTTTTTTTGTTGTTGTTTTTTTTCTTTTCATCTTGAAGAACGTCAGCCAGCAACCCAAATTGACTCTGGTACTGACTGAGTGACTTGCAGAAAGGTCAGCGCACTTGGAGTGCATTATCACTCATTCCCCCTCCCCCTCGTGGAGTACCACCAAGAAACACACAGAGCAAGCCGACGACCTACTAAAAGCAAGTATGCTGCTTCGAAAGATTTTACAGACACTACAACAATCCTCACTCACACACCTACCCAGAGGTGGTAACTGTAATCACACTCGGTACCCGCACGGAAAAAAAAAAACACGATGGCAAAGGTAGAAATTCTAATTTTAACTCCAAAGTAAAGCGCTGAAAAGTACTTCATTCATTCGCTGCTGCGGACATTTCTTTTTGTCAACAGGAATCCAACCGTTTACTGCCACCGACAAATAGATTTGTCCAGGCAAGCATGAAAGAAGGTCTCGCGCAGTTTGTCTGTGAAATTCAGCTTTGTGAACCACTGTAAGGACAAACGCATCGCTGTAGATAGCGGCGGCGCATTGCTTTGCATTTGAGATCAGCACAGCTTTTGAGTGGACGATGAATATAAAAGGGTCAATCTCAGCTAGTCTGCCAACACAGGCACCTGAACTATAAACACTTTATGTAGTAGAAAGCCATCATGAGAAATGATGGCGCCATGTAAAATAGCCACTGAGGTTCAATTCGAGCCATGCTGCAGTTTCTGTGTATCTCTAAATCAAAGATTATTTTGCCTTCAAAAGCCCCTTCTCAGTCTTGTTTCGTTGTATCATAGTTTGACATGTCCAAAAAACAAAGTGTTAGCTTCTATGTCATTGCGCTGCTTGACATATTTCATTTCATAAAAAGCTAATTTTCTAACTTTTTGTGTGTGCGTGTGTGTGTGTGTGTTGGTGGGGAGTCAGAAACCAGTGTTGTGGGTGAAAATAACCGGAAGGACCAGAAAAAGCTAGACAGTAACTTCTGTCTGAGTCTATTCTTTGTTTTGGTCGGTTTGGTGAATATCCCAGAACACCAAATTCTGCGGATTTTGAAAGATGAGTCACACGGCTCTAAAATGGTTGGCAATGTCACACAGAACCCAGCAAGGGGGGCTATTCCCATGTCTGCGTGCCCTTTTCACACGGGGATACAGTATCCCGAAATAAGATGAGAGTGTTCCATTTAAAGCTATTTGCAAGTCGCTCAGTTCTGTATTGACGGCGAATCAGGGATCGATCATGTGTAAAGGCAGCAGGCCCACCAGAAGCAGCCGGGAAATGGGCTGCATCGATGATTACGATGCCGTCGATCATAAACCGGCATAAAACCAATTGGAAGTCCCCAGCGTAGACCTGCCACACATCTGTGGAATTCCACTGAACCGATTTAGGGTGCCATTGCGCCCCAATGACAGATTGACGACGTTGAGATGCGCTCATCATTTATCTCACCTCCAGGAAAACCCCCACCAACAAGCACTCGATAAACTGTTGGTAAAGATCCTCTGATTGGATCACTTCATCAGCTTCTAAACAATACATCACAATAAAATACGAGCGACTTCCTCAACGAGTAGAGTGGAAAATACAGTGTTCAATGCCACAAAATGAAAAAAGATTTGGAGTTCGACCAACACGCACCGGAAAACTATTGTTAAAAAAAAACAATTGGGATTGAGCCCATATTTTTGGAAGAAATATGCAAAAAAACAAAAATAAAATAATAATGATAATAATCAAAAGATTTGATATCTTACAATATTTGCTAGAAAAGTATAGCGTAAAAGTAAAAAAAAAAAAATAAAGGTTATCATACTTTTACAAGAAAACCATGTCTCATAAGTCAAACAATTTGGAGTGCCACCAACATTTATTGGAAGCAGTTCAACCAACATTTCAGGAAGAAAAAAAAATTACCTAAAAAAAGTAAACTCATTTAGAGCTCAACCAAGATTTTCCTGGAAAAAAATATGCCTCACGTTTAAAAAAAAAAAAAAAAAGCATTCCAACCGTTCATTTCTAGGAAATAGGCCTTCAAAGGTAAAAACATTTCAGTTCAACCATTAGTCGGTTAAAATATGCCTAAAAATGAAACAACAAAAGTGTAGGTATCACAGTGTCTGGAAAAAAATATACCTCACAAGTCCAACGATTTAGAACTGACAGAACATTTCTGGGAAAAAAAAGCTGAAATAGAAATATTTGTGATATTTTGGGGGATTTGTAAGTCACCAAATTTGAGCTTCAACCATCCTGCTCATATATATATATATATATATATATATATATATATATATATATATATATATATATATATATCCCTCCTAAAATCAAAAATATTTCTATTGCAGGTTTTTTGTTGAAAAATAATGCACCTCACATATGAAAGGATTTAAAGCTCAAGCAAAATTTTCTGAAAAATGAGGCTCACAAGACCCCTAAAAATATGTCTGGACCTAGTTCCAAAAATCAGTACACGTGTGTCTGTCACCAATGTATATACAAAAGTGTTGAATGTCTGTAAAGCGCTTTGTTACAGCTGCAGCTGTTGTGAAAGTGCTATATAAATAAGAATGTAATGAAAAAATTGATTTGCTAAGTTATTTGAGTACTCAATTCCGAAACTGTGCAGAGCAGCATTTCAAATCTGCCTTTGAACTTTTTGTGGTTTCAAATGAAAACAGCTCTGGAGGGATCATTTGGTACGGACCGTATAGCAAAGCCATCATTGCGTATGTGCAATTTGCATTTGCTTCCTACTCGTTGCTATTCCTGCCCCCGATTTGATATTAGCGAGCGCGCCAGCAAATCCCTTAATGACCATCATCTCATAGTGTGTTTTACGGGAATTTTGTGAGAAACCATCTTTGCCATCAGCGCTGAAACAACACTAGTGAGTCATAAACGTATCAAGCACTTTGAAGAAAATGTTGAGGAACACCATTAACTCTTGAACCCAGAGTGAATCTACCATACATTCAAACTATTTTGCTTCTATTCAAGAATTTTCCTGCAGTCCAGAAAAAGGATCCCTCATCAGGACACATCTGCAATGTGATGGGCAGCAAGCTTCTGTTGGTCCTCGTTATCTGTTTGCAGAACAGCAAAGGTGTGCATATTTGCACCGGTACCTTTTCCTTACTTGACTTGAAGTTTTGAGACTGCCGCCTGCTCGTCTGCCAGAAGTGAAATTGAAAACTCTGCCATCGTGTTGGCTCAGCACATCTGTCAGCTTGAGTTTTGAATGTTGCATTTGAGAAATGTGGTGCTCCGGAGTCTGTGGCCTCAGGTCGGATGCATTGACAAGGGCCTGCGTTTTCATCATGGACATTTGGAGCAAAGTTCCCGGGCCGACTTGGATTGCGGCACACCAACAGCAGTCATACATGACAAAAGCCCTTTGAAACGTTTCCATTTTTCACGGCCTTCTGGGCTTTTGATTGGTTGAAATGAGCTCGCGGTTAGTGTTGCGAGCGCCACTTATCCTTCTGCCATAAATTAAGCAGGCGCCCTGCAACTGTGTTGGGTCAGGCAGTGTCCAGGCCTGCTGAGAACGTTGCCTGCGTAGAGTGGCCTGAGGTGGGACACATCGGCTGTCAAAGGCGCTCCCTATCTCTGCAACTCGCGTTCATTTTCATGTTTGCATGCAGCTCTGGTGCAAAATGCCGACTGCCGCCAAGCAAGAGTGTGCTTTGACTTTTACTCGCAGCTGTGGAGCAAAGTGTTCTGTTCGGATTGTTGCACACCAAAAGTGGCCTCAGGTCAGCCACACATACTGATCGAGGTTTTTTTCAAACCCTCATTTAACTTTCTTTGGGCTTCCGATTGGCTAAAATGAGTCTAATGTTTGTGTTGAGAGCACCACACATTAAACATCCTTGCAGATTTATTGGCTTTGTCAGGTTAGGTTGCATTTAAAATTTTCATTCAGGCCTGCTTGGAATTTTGTCCCGGCAGCGTCGGACACATTCGCTGACAAAGGCCCTTCCACACTCAGGGTCTTTTGCATGTTGAGACGTTCGCTCGCGGATCTAGAGCCATCTAGACTTGGGTCGCTGCCCATCAAAAGGGGCTTCAGGTCAGACAAACCCCAAGCAAGGGACGCCCTTCCTGTCTGTTTCTTTTTTAAGTTCAGACATTGCACGCCGATCCAGAATTTTGGCAGAGCGGTTCTATGCAGCAGTGGTATTGTGTCCGACTATTTTCTGAATCGAGGTATTTACAGAGGAATAACAATAGAAAGCTTATCTTTAACACTGAGCCAAGTGCCTTTGCTTGCAACCTGAGAAACGTGTCTATCGGACACGTGCTGACTCAGAACCCCAAAAGTCTCGTTTGTTTTGTTGTGCGGTGCGGCCAAATACTGTATGTTGCTCAAAATGTTATTTCACTCCTGAATGGCAACAGATCAGCGCCCAAACCAGTGTTGTTTTTGGCAGGCATTTTGGATTTTGTCATTGGTCTTAGACTTTTGCGCGAAAATGCATAGTAGTTTTAGTCATCCCTATTCATGTTAGGTTAAGTCTAGTTTTAGTCGACAAAAACTGTGAAATTTTCTAGTCTAGTTTTGGTTGACAGAATTAAAAAAAAAAGTCTTAGTATAGTTTTCGTAAATTAAATCAACGAAAAATCAAAACGTCTTTTTGTCTGTTTTAGTTAAAAAATAGGGATAAAGTTTCCACCCAATAGCGAAGACTTTCTGATCAACGACTGAGGATTATGTATTACCAACGGATTAAAGTGGTAACAGTGGAATCAATGTTCATTGCTCCAAAAAAAATTGTGAACCAAAACATTTTATTTGGCAACTGTTGTGGCTTAATTTCACTTAACGCAACATAAATAAAAAAAATTTGAAAGGAAGTTTGAACAAATTATACTTGTAGCAGACTTGTTCTAATGCAGTAGCACAAGTACAAACTGAAAAATATGTTTTCTTTACTTGTAACAGCTTGCTGTTATCACGACCAAGTAGCCTACGAAGCTTGATTCACTTTTAGGAAAGCGCTTTTCCCCAAAATGACGATGGGGCGCTGATGCGGAGGACGGAGCTTGGCTGGCGTCTCCCTCTGCCTTACCGTCTCTCACTCGCTGCGTGCAACGCGTGCGCTCTGCGGGCTGTCCCGGTGGTGGGGATAGGTTGTACCAACAGTGCCTTTTTTTCAGAGACAGTTTAAATGTACAATAGGAGGGGATGTCTTAAATGTTGAACGTCTGACGGACCACGAGCTAACTATTTCGTCCTGTCTCATCTCGTCACCGAAAATTCCTGTACCTCACGTCATGTTTTCGTCCTCAAAGAGCCTCATTGAGTTTGTCATCGTCTCGTTATCGTCATGAAAAATAAAGTCGTGTCAGCAAAATATTTTCATCATCGTCGGCAAAACCAACACTGGCCCTATCATAGAGGTTTTGTGTGTGTGTGTGTTTGAGTCTGGGGGGGTGGTTGAGCTTTGGACAGGCGGAAGTTGAAAGGTCATGCTCAAATATGTCAAACACAAAAGTCCTGCATTTTACTGCAGTCTTTATGCAATCATCAAAAAAACTTGTTGAATACATAGTTGGATGGTAAGCACTTATCGGAGTCCCTTTTTGACGGTGATTGGTTGTAATTTGAAAGTAATCGCATCAGGTCAAAGTTCACCAGTGACTATATAAATCCATATGAAGTCACTCATCCAATTAAAGCCCAGGATGTTGGCTTTGCATATACATCATGATTTGGACTCTAAACTCTCTTGCGCCGATGTAAGGACCACAAAACGCGACTCCAGCGATGACATGCATAATCTCAAAGACTCACCAAACAAGAAACCACTGACAAAGTTGCCAGTTGGCATTCACGCGACACCTCGACATGCTCCCGCTCATGTTATGTGTCCACCTTTATCCTCTGTGTCACTTGTCACATGACTCATCAAGCATTCGCACATCTGCGTCACTGCAGCAAAGGTGATTCGTTAAAGCAATTAAGGCGATGGCGGCTTCAATTAAAGCGGTTATGAGCTGGGAGAGAGGGAGAGCGCCAAGCGAGAGAGGTGTGCGGCGAAAGTAATGAAAAAGGAGGTCGGTGTGGCACCAACACCAAGAATTAATTACGTCTCACTTGGTCTGCTAGCTTCTGCCTGCAGCTGCGATTGTCATCACATGACTTGCATGCTGTGTGTGTCTGCGTGTGCGTGTAACTGTGTGTGTGCATCAATCGCCTGGGCACACGACTTGCGTGCATGCTCATGCCACTTGAGTGTTTTCATGATTGCACTATTCATTAAGAGCAGCAATCAGCAATGATTGGGCCCTGAAAATCTCCTGGAATCGGCCCAAAAAGGCGGCGTTCAAGCACAATGGTCGGGTTGATGTCAAATCACGTCAATGGGTTGAGATGGATCCTGTTATGAGGCATGGCCACTGAATTCTGTGTCCGTTGGTAAAATTAGGTGTTTGGGGCTGATTTCCGCAAATTTTGACAGCATCTTATGCTTCTCAAAGTTTGGTACGCAAGTTCCCTCTTGGAGTATGTGAACGAATGACAGAATTCAATTCTAACAACATGAAGCTTGATTGGTGAAATGAAGATCGGAAGCGATGCATACAGCCAGGTTAAACATTTGTTTGTTTTCAAGTACTTGGAATTGTTTTGAAGCACAAGTTGTATTTAACTTTTAGACATAGAACCCGCCCCAAAAAATAACATAATTTTCTTAATTTCTTTGAAATCCTACAATCACTTACTGTTTCATAAAATAAATAAAAACGTCACAATGTAAATGCACAACAGTTTACCCTGAATTAATCAATTATTTTAAACAAGTTAAATGTTAAATTGTTTTTTTTAATTTATTTTCCACAATTTACAAATACGATGTAGTCAAATGTATGTTTTTTCCTCTTATTATACCCAATAAATAAAATAACCAATTATTCAAAAGAAAAATGAATTCAAACGAATCTGAATCAATTCACACAAGCAAACTGTATTATTATTCTCCTGCAGTCTAAACAGTAATTCTAAAAAATAAAATAAAATAATTAAAAATACGAATAAACGCGGCGATTCCAAAAACAAGCTTGGAGTGTGTGAAGTCACGTTTGTTTTCTTAAATGTCATCCAGGCTGCAATCCAATCGGGGCCAAAAGAAAGCTGTTTGGATTTCTTCTCTCATATTTATCGTCATGGATTGCAAAGATCAATAGTGTTTAGGAGCCCATTTAAAGTGGTCTGCAGTGTGCATAAGCGTAAGTTAGACGCTCAGTGGAAGCAATTTCACGCCGAGCCATATATTGGTCCCAACGCTCACGTTTGATTAATGCCCTTATAAAAGTATTAATATAACAATATTTTAGTATGACAACAGAAACAGACCAGATGAAACGACTACATGTCGTCAGAAGACTCTTTGGTGAAGCAGCATGTGGTTCACTAGCCAGGATTTTTCCTGTCTGCGCGGTTTCAAGTAAGTGTAAGTCTCCAATATCATTCTTATCTTTTTTTACCCGAACTTGTAGAAAAAATTGTGGTTGAGATGAGATCAACGGACATGAAATTAGTGTCTCAATTAGTATCTCCTGATCGTTCTACTTGAAGTAACTGCAAACCATCGGACGTGCGTGTTGACCCGCTTTTTACGTATTAGTGTGACATCGTCGTTATCGACAGACCTTGCGTACTGCTTTGCGTAACCGCTCCTCTTTCTTTCACGGAATAACTGGTGTTTACTGCACACAAATTGCTCTGCTTGTGCTTCCGCGCTGTAAATTTGTCAGGCGTGAAAAGCGGGGTTGGCGTGGCACGGAAAGCTAGTCAAACAGATGAGCGAGTGCAGATGCTGCAGTAAATAAATAAATATGCCGGACGGACGGGCACATTAACATTCTTGATATCATATTTTGCCAACATATTTATGTCCACTCAGTTCTCGGCCAGGGAGGACAGCAGCCGTTCCAGTTAGTAAACATTTATAATCAATTGATTTTGCGTCCCACAAATGTTTTCATTTGATGGCTTAATGGCGGCGCGCCGGCTTATTTTTTAAATGAAATTCAATCATGCGTAAATACAAGACAATTTGAGGGTTCTATTTACGCACGGCGTCGAAGTGACGCTTGTAAACGCGTCAGACAAGCTGCCGGCATCTGTGCCGTTCGCATTCCGACTTGCAGATGGACGCACACAAAATGGCCTTCGCCGGGCCCGATCCAACGTGCCAACGTTATGCCGGCGCATAAACTCGCCTCTTCACAACAATATTATGTAGCACTTCCTACAAACTGTCGTGCTAGGATTTGTTGGAAATTATGTTTTTTTTTGTCCTTTTGGAGGATGCGGGGGAGTACAAAACCTTTTGTGATGCCTTCATACTAACATCGTCTGTTCAACACAAAGACCGATGTGCATGTGGGTTCTACTAGTTTGTATGTTGTTTTTTTTTTTAATATATAGAGTATTAGTCGAGTGTCGCGATTACTGTCAGGTTTATTTAATCAATGAACAGTGGGTAAATTTTACTGCCTGCAAAATACTCAGCCACCACTAGGGGCAACACACAGTTTTTTTTTCTTTATTCAATTTAAAAGGCTTAAAAAGAAACAAAAACAAAAATGCAGCTTTGATGATCTCGAAATCGTATTGTCTGAGATCAAAGAGTGTAATTATGGGATGCATGGGCGGGTCATTCTGCGCATGCGTTAAATCCATCAAATATTTTGACTCAATCAATTACAAAAATGTATTCATTTTGACAGCCCTAATATACATATATATATATATATATATATGTGTGTGTGTGTGTGTGTGTGTGTGGGTGGGGGCATAATGTAAGGAATTTTCAAAATTGCAAACACGTGAGGGTACCAGTTTGAATATTAATGTCTCTCCAGGACTTTGGAATGTGAGGGTTCTGGGATGGGGAAATGGTAGTTGACATCCTTCAACTAGAATCAAATGTTTCCTTTTAGACACACCAGTGTCACTGTTGAGGATGATCAATAGTTTCTTGAGGTGTACACCTGGTCGACGGGCTAATAGAGAGTAAAAGTAAAACAAAAAAAAGTTACTAAGTATTGTGTAGTCAACTAAAACTCCAAAAACCCTGTCATGCCCGACGCGGATCATGACACCAAAGCCCATAGATGCTATGAATTGACAAAACAGACACAGCTCATTTTCATTTTTTGAAAAGCATTTTTGTTTTTATTTTGTTCCTGGAATTGTTCTTTCAATTTTAGTTTTTGTTCATTCATTTTTGTTAACTATAATTACCTTCCCACCAACCCCTGTGATACATTATTGCACTTATACACACACACACGCACGCGCACCCCCCCACGCACGCGCACACACACAAGCACGCACGCACACACACAGTCAGTCGCGCGCACAAAGAGAGCATTCGAGTGTTATGCTGTTTTTTTACGATTCCTGCACTAACTTTTTCTTCATTCCTTCCTCCTTCGATGAATGCTGGAATCCTTCTGAAAGCCTTTTGCATTGAAGCTTTTGGCTTCGACGGTACTGACGCCCAATCCAGACTTTGCTAATCCATCAAGCTGCCGTGGCGAGCGCGGGAGCTACCACAATGCACTCGCCTTCTTTTCGCGCCGAGATCTTTTTTTGACGCTCAGTTTCAGGGATCAAGTTTGTCACCGTCAAATAGTTTGGATTTGACGCACACGCACACAATGCGCAATCCGTTCATCCTCTTTTCATGCGTTTGTCACACCCGCACTCCGAAATCCCTCACACCTCATTTCGTGTCATTCCCAGCAAGCGTACCTGCCTTGCTTTCTTCCTTCCTTCTCGTGTCTCTGTGCTGACTAAAATTTCTCTTCCTTGAAATGTTTGATTTATTTCTGTTTATTGTCATTAGAGCCATAACGTGGTCAAGACATATCAAACTGAATTTCATTTGGAAATCAATTCATTTGACTGATTGGAATTATTGACAGTTGTTATCATTCAACTGAAAAGAATTGTTTCGAAGAAAAAAAAAAACACGCTTTCATTTCTTTTCATTTCATTTCTTTTTTTCAATATATCAAATTTTTATCCTATTTCTTAACGTGCTAAACTAAAACAAATGCATCTTAGAGGGTCAAAAGTGCCCTTTTTGTATTAATGCAAAACTGGTGCACCACAGGTCGGATAAAAACAAGTGCTAATAACAAAGTTTGATGATGTCGGACCTTTGGGAGCTGGGGTTGGCCTGAGCTTACCCGGAGGAGGCAGCCTCTGATTTTTTTACGAGCTGAAACTATCCTGATGACAGACGCCAGCACACGCGCACGGTGAGAAGTGGCGGCCTGCTAAGCTAACGCCACAAGCTTGATGGAGCGAAGCAACATCGGCGTCCGGACTAAACAAGACAAACGAGCGTCACTGCGCCCACGCTGTGATTGGTCCGCAACGTCGTGGACACATAAATGCAGGACCTTCGTACTCGCACATGCAATGGCCTAAAATTCACATGATGGAATGAAGTCAATCCCTTGTTAAACATATATATTTTGATATGTGTAAACCCAAGTGGGAAAAAAATGCCAATGCGAGTTTTGCTACATGTGCAATATAGTCGCTTAAAAAAATGGAAACCCAGAAAAAAAAAAATCCACAATGTGTTTCGTGCCGATCTCAAAACTCAAAATTAAATCTCAGCAATCAGTGGTGCAAAATAGTGCAAACCAATACAAATAATAAATATTGAATATAATACAAGTCACAGCCATCCATTTTTAAAGCAGCAGTTTCCGAGCAGTTTCACTGATCTTGCATGACCTACAGAAGTAAGAGTCGACACTTATTTCACCAGGAAATGCTAAATTTAAGTTTGTTTTCACCTCTGCGGTGTGAATGCAAAACGGCTGCCAGGTCAGATCACAGATCCCTCCGTTGTATTTCAATAACATCACGCGGTTGCCTCAACATGCATGAAATTTACGGTAAAGGTAGACTGAGTGGAAATTTGTAAAATAACCAAAATGTACATGGTACATGTACACCACACATGCCGTCAATTTGGTGTCAGGCTGTTTTTCTTCAATGTTTCAGGTCCTCAACCAAAGCTGAGCTTCTTTATGCACTTGTTTCAAATGCCGTCACGGAGTCAATGGCGCTTTTCAACGGCACTTATCACACACCCTTTTTTTATGTTTAAAAGTCCAGTCACAAAGGAAGTTGTGCCCTCTTTGAGCTTTTTTGCGTGTTTCATCTTGCGCACTGTGACAAGACCTGAGCGTCAATGCATGCCTGTGGCTCTTTTTAACAGGTTATCTTTTTCTTTGACGTTTTCAAATTCATGTTCCAAAGGGACGTGTACGTCTTTACGCACCCGTATATGCGCCTTTGTTATTTGATCTTGTGATTGAGTTCAAGTATTTATGTATTCATCCTTTTTTTTATCCAGTTCAGGTAATCGAGAGCCGATTCCTACTTGCATTTCCAATCTGGTCAAGCAAGTGGTAGCAGACGTCAGAGGAAAACCAGGCAAATGGAAATACAGAGACCACAAGATGCACATATTGCACATGGTGGATAAAATGGCGGAAACTGGCGTACAGTTTCCCTCACTAACATTAATTTTGAAACGATTGGGATGAATGAGGTGAGTGTTACTGTTTGTCCACAGTTTGTTGCAATATATTGTCATCGTGCGGGGCAGAAAAGCGAAAAAAAAGAAAAGAGGTTATTGAAACTGTTGAAACGGAGTGTGAAAGTGGTGGTCTGCATTGCGAGCAGAGAGCAACCGGATCGTAAAGGAATCTCGCCAGTGAGTCTTTTCTAGAAACGCAGTGAATTCGTCTGCAACACGTACGGTTGACAGTGGCGACAAGGCGGATGGCGGCAAGATATACGGTTGATTGCAAAATCCCTCTCTATGATTGTTCATCACTATTTTGGGAATGTAGCGGTGTCAAACTTTTTTGTGGCGAGCCACAATGTAGTTTCTCTCGGCGGCCCGTTATCACTGTGAAAGCAATTCTCATTGATGAATAACGACTTTGGAAATCAAAAGTCGATAATAATAGTTTGTTCAACTAGTGTTCACATTACTCTAATAACGTCATAAGAAAATGCTTGCAATTTCTCAATGTTATTACGTATGACAATTTGAAGTTTTGGCACATGACATCCATCATTTGCTTTTGAAGGCCACATACAATGATGTCTTCTCATCTGGCCCACAGGCCTTGATTTTGACATCTGTGGTTTGATGACTAAACAAAACCAAATGCACGTGAAGTTTGATTTCTCCAGTTCCAACTACTCGTCAATTACAGGTTAGACATGAGAGAAAATGGCTGGAAATGACAATTTTTTGGGCGTATGTGTATCATTTTGGTATTTTATGAAAAAAAATGCTCTGGAAAATGTGTGAATTTGTGAAAATACAAATGAGAAGACCACTTTTTAAGTCGAAGAATAATTGAATAAGAAGAAAATTTGAAGAACGTTTTAATCTGAAAAATATCTATTCAACAGCAATTTGTTTTCCTGGAAAATGCGGAATTGTGGAAAGATGTGAAAATAAAGGGAAAAAAGGTGATCATACAGAATATGCTATTCTCAGGATCATACTTGACTTGTGCACACAGGAACGTCTTGTAAATATAACAAGAGTGTGCAAGGAAGGCTCGGAATGGAGTCAATAAAGTCATTCGGCCAAAGGGAGTTCACATCTATCGCTTGTCTCTATTTGATGGCGAGAAACACGCTAGCCCGCAGTGTGACACGCACACTCACACACGCGCGCACACACACATACTCAGTTATCGCATTTGTGCAGAAATGACAAGCGCCCTGTGGCTTTGTGTCTGATTTATGAGATTGACACAAGCGCCGTCTGTGTTCTCCACTGTCTTGTCGTGCTCCTTGCTCTCTGATAGACACACTATCTCCGCACGGGTGCATGTGTGCGTGCGTGCGCATGTGCGTGCGTCACTGAGGCTCACCAAAAAGTCGCAGCTGTCAGAGGGGAGAAAAAGCGTCGGGAGCAGAGAATGCGCTCTGCGGACGAGCTCCAGTAGACAAACAAGCAGCAAAAAGGGAAGGCAGAGTGGCGGCGGAACCACAAAACAAGCCCAAAAGGAAGTAACACAATGCCGGTGTTAACTGGGCGAGATGGCGTCTTGACGATAAACAAGGGAAAGGTGGGAGGAAAAAAAATGTCAATATGAGTGCATCTGATTTTTGGGGAGTGTTGTTGGAGATGCGCTTGGCGGAGTCATTTGGTGGCTTCTGTCTGGTGTAGTGTGAGTTTGGTGAATTTGGGCGAGGCATCCTGTGTGAGCGTGTGCGTGTGGATAGGCGTGTGCGCGTATGGGGGGGTTGGCTGACAGACAGTCCATTTGTAAATATGTGAGCAGTGGGCGTTAAATCCTCTGAAACATTTTAGAAACACGTTCATTGAACACATCAATATGATGATGGTTATCATCTTTGGGCGAATAGTTGGTCGGGCAAAAGTTGGTAAAAATAAGGCCACCAACACCAACGCCTAAACATGGAATTAGTGTGTATATATATATATATATATATATATATATATATATATATATATAATATGTGACAATAGAACAATCACCCAAGAATACAAAATCAAAGTGTCATTTTTCAGATGTTGCCAATGGGGTCGATTAAAGCTGCCAGCTAATTAAGAGCAAACGCTAACGAGGTGTCGCCCACCTCATTTGCATAATGGACAACAGAAACTGGCCGTGGCCGTTGGACGCTCGCTGCCAGCAGCCATCTTGGTTTCCAGCCCGCCGCTAATTAGACGCTAATACTAACAATCATCATTCAAAATGACAAACGTGTGTTCGTGTGTTAATGACCGTCGCTGGACACACACACACACACCTAATCACACGCATAGACACACTAACAGTGATGAGCATGAAGAATGTTTGCGGAACACCCGATGATGATGTTGCGCATCAAGCTGACGATTAGACACTTAACTTGACGTCTTACAAGCGCGACTCATAACGCACGCTCTGATTTGCGCGTGCGTGTGCGTTACTATGTCCTCCCCTCAGCTCCTCACGTCGTCTTATGCTTATGAAATACTGTCTTGATTCCAGGAATCTCCTGCTGAGATCAGTTGTGTTCTAGCCGGAGTGCTGTCTGGGATTTGCACAAAGACATTACAAAATTGAAAAGAAAAAAGAAAAAAAAGTCTCGTGCACTGCCAATGTGGTGAAAACCAAAGCAGTGCAAAGCAGCTCCTCAGGTCAATTATGAATAATTAACACGGACACAGCTGGGAGCTTTTCTGTTGTTTTCAGACATAAACATGAAAACAAATGAAGCGCATGTGCTGGACACAAATGTCACCTTTGCTTTGTGATTATTACATCACAACTTGTGTTTTTGTGTGTGTGCGTAAATGCGGGGTGGCATACAGACTAATAGACCTGACTAATAACGCACCACGTGTTTTGTATCACTACCTGCTATTTGCCAACGTGCACAAGCGCACAGACACACCGTTTCAAAGGGAAGTGAAAATATGTAATCACCACATCCGACTTGTCAATCAAAACGAGTTTGAGAAGCACACTAAAACGAAAATGTCAAATGATTATTATTAGATCACAGTTTACCGATTGATGTCTTTTCCACACACAAAGGAAAATTATGTGGTAATTATACTTGTCACTAGCACATTTCAAGGGATGTATAAAATCTGGCCCGCGGGCAAATTGCAGCCCGTGTTTCAATTTTCCACAGGCCGTAATGGTGAAGATAATCAAGATATTATAAGACACTCGTTTCAGGGTAGTCCAATGCAAATGCCATCTGAACAACAACACTTCAACTTGTATGGGAAACACACACACACACACACCCCTACACACCCCCTCGCACTCACACACACGCAAATCAAAATTGATAACAACTTAAATTCCAACACAGCCTTTTTGTTAGAAGCCTTTGATTTTTGCAAATGGTGGTGACACCATTTGAAATATACTTTGTGCATAACGGGAAAGACAAACGTGAAAAACAGGACAGACATAAACAACTTTATAAAAATCATGAACGTTGCACAATGTACATGCGCAAGTACATAAATGTTTCCAAGTACTCATGAAAGGCATTACCGTATTGTCTTTATACATTTGTACTTTGTAATAACAATAAAGACATGCAATAGTTAGACCCTTTCACAAATTCATACATAGCTCAGAAATAACACAATCTATTTGTTGTCTGCAATTAGGTAAATGCAAAATGGCAGCTGCATCTTGGTCCAGATCCCTCTGGTGTATTGCAACAAGGTCATGAGGCTCCCTCCAGTAGCATTAACGTAAGGGCGCAGAAGGACAGTTTATAAAAGAAGCAAAAAAAGCAACACAAACATGAATATGTGCAAATTTTCATGGTTAAGGTTACACAGTATTTAACCAATAGGAGAAAAATCGCATGGATCCAAATATGAAATTAGTATTTTCAGAAACAGATTGGTGTAACAAAATACTACGACATTATTTTTCTTCGAAACAATTATGAGCTTTTGGATGAAAACAAGTGCCGGTTAGTCAAAGACTCAGCTCAGTGAAATGAATTGATTTCCAAAATGAAATTGATCACATTGTCTGAAAATGCCCCAGTGTCATGTGTTGTGTCTTTAAATAGTGTGGCTGAGCGAGTGACTTCTCTCTTTCCGCCCACTGCGCACAGCAGCTGCTGCAGCAGGCGGGCCATCTGTCTTTTCCGTGTTGTTGCTTTTTAGCAGAGGTTAACTTACAAATATTCTTTATCCCATGTGAACAATGATTAATATAGTACTGCGGGTTAGTGAGACATTTTGACTGTCATCATTTCTATCCGCATTACTCTGCCGACAGGTGCCTTTCAGCACAATGTCCACTGAGATCAAGCAAGAATGAAGCAAAACGTGTGTTTTATAGAATGAGCTCATTACTGTAAAAATCTTTATTTTTAAACTTGCAATTATGATACAGCGATTTTGTTTTTTTCAAATTAACTGAAACTGAAAACGGAATGAAGTGACCACTCAATCCGACTCAAGGCACCACCGTGACTAATTATTGCAGGTGGCAAAAAGAATGAAAGTAATTTTTTCCAGCACTGGTTGAAAAAAGATGAAGACATCATAGTCACCCCCCGGCCACGTCGTTAATAGTGACGCTGATTCACACTGGTAATAAGAAGTACAAAATGCGTATAGTGGAGCATGTGTCAGCTTTCTTGCGGCGTGCCTTCATCAGCGCCGGGACACGTGATCATGACAATGAATAATAAGCTGCTTGCACTCCAGCTCATGAATATGGAAACTTATTACTTTTAATCTCTCACCACCGCTCAGGATAAAAACCCTCAAGACACACCATTCACAACATCAGCTCACACAGATAGAGATATACATTATATTCACGTGTATATGGGTCATTGTCATACAATACCATTAATAATGGAAAAAATATTTATTAAAAAAGAAAAAGAAAAAACGGTAAAGACAATTAAGAGAGCAAGGCCAAATCAATTCAAGTATCATCCGGACAGCAAGATTTCCGAAAACTTGTACAGGAAAAATCCTAATCAATGCTGAGTTGAATTTTGTCGCGGTATTGTCAAGCGAAGCCAGCAACAGAGCAAATGGTGGCGGCACAACCAAATACACTTGTTGCTGAAGACGCGGACAACAGCTTTTTTTGCAAACATGGGCGTCGCGTACTTTACGTGTTACCCGTCACTTTTTGGAGATAAAAGTGTATAAATGCTCCAAACCGCTCATTAAATCCATTCCATGCTACGTCTTCGTTCAACGGCAAAGATGTTCACAAATTCATTCACAGCGCAAACGTGACACCATCTATTTTGCTGTCTACATTTGTGTGAATGCAAAATGGCTGCTGCATCCTGGCATTTCCAATTACAGATCCTTCTGGTGTATTGCAGCCACATAATTAGTGTCCTGCCAGTGGCATTAAACGTCAAGACAGCGTGAGTGACATTGAATGACAAAAATAAAAAGAAACTCTTGGAAAAGAGATATTAAAAAGTTACTTGACGCAATAGGGGAGACAATTTATGTAATTGGGATCTTCGGTAAATATGTTGAATGGCAAAGACATTTGACTTGTTTCGTCTTTTTAACTGAAATTGATTTGGCTGTGGCATCACCGTTGTTGGTCAAATGGCATGAAAATGGCTTATATATTTGTGAGTGGGTCAGAGGAAGGGAATCCAAGCGCCAGCAAGTGACCGTATGGCATGTGATGACATTTTGTTTTGACATGAACAAAGGAACAACTTCTTAATTGGATTTGGACACGCGTGCAACTCAGGCTGACGCACAAACGCAAACACAGCAGAGGGCATCATGACACAAATTGCGACACGTCAAAGACGGGAAAGAACATCTATTGCGGGAAACAGGAGTTATTTGTAGAACATACTATAAAAGAGGCATAAATATACAATGCTACGGTACACAATGTACAACAACAGACTGGTGGTTAGTCAATGTCAGGACACGTATAAGCAAACAATGGACTGAACGGTCGCCAGACAATGTGAAGGCCTTCACATTGCTCAACGAAGCAAACCAGCAAACATGTTTTTGCAATGCGAAAGAAAAGAGGGAGAACATGCCGGCTCCACACAGGGAGATCATTCGATGCATGGTGACAAAGGTGCATGGCCTGCAAACGTCAAGTCACATACTTCCGACTCGGAAGCCACATTGCACAAAGCGGGACAAATTGAGCTCAGATGGGCGGCGTGAAAGCGGAAAGGCGATCAAATGTGACAAATCTTTTGGGCCATAATTCCAAAAGGCCTGCTTGGGGCTGTTTTTTCTTCAGCTGCAAATTGGGCTTGAGACAAAGTGGAGAGAATTATGAACGGTTCCAACCTTCAGGTTTCTACGAGAAAGCACAAGTTGGTAGGAAAGCCTACTAGAATATCCAAAGTTTATTTGCTGTTAGTCAGAGGCACTTTATATAGCGGCTGTGTGAGCGGAATGCCATTGAAAGAGTTTGTAGTCCTTGCAACTCACATCACATTGGGAATAAATTGTATGCATTAAGGTGTGAAATACAATATCTATCTAAATAACACAATATATTCTCAGTTGCCACTCTGCAATTTCATATTTTGCGGGGTCTGGAATGTCATCCTGCAAATCAACGACAGGTTACCTTATTCCTTTTTTCATGACTTCATTTCGAGGCTTGTTTTTTTTTTTTTTTTTTAACGCAGTTCTTGCATTTGATGCTCTTCACACACTGGGGGTAAAATGCCATCTTAGATTGCCTGAGTGTAAAAGGAGGCTGCATGCTCCTCGTCCGTTCGGAACACTGCTCGGCAAACAGCGGAAAGGGTTTTCGATTTGTATGCTTTCATTCGGTTTATGTGCATCTTTAGATAGCAGACAATCACAAGCTCAACACATTCTCTACTGAGATGTTGACAACTTGGCAAATGTTGCGCTCTGGTCTCGGATCATATCACGATGGTGTGATACTGCACAATAATTAACATTCTCCATGTTTCCGCCTGAGACCTTTTGATGAAAAGAAATCCTTGAGAGCGGCCAAGTAAAGAGGATTCATGCGTTGGCGCAGTGGTGCAGATGGCGATTGCCTGATGCCTGACTCGATTGTGCCTCCACAGTGACGGAGGAGTCGGCCCCGGAGGAGGTTGCCATGGCGACAGCAGCCGGAGAGGAGAGCCCCGTGTTCTGACAACCGCCGCAACTTGATAATTGGCACATTATCACCAGCGACAACTTCCAGGAAAAGATGCTCGGTCCTCACATACGTGCACATTCGATCAATCGAAAAGAATACAATGAAGGGAGCCTCAAAAAAAAGGAAAGATGAAGTTGAGATTTCATGTAGCGAGCAGCATTAAGACTGACATGCAATCAATGGAGGGATTAGAGACACGCACACACACGCACACACGCATGCGCACACGTGCACGCCCACAATGGATATAATAGATTGGTGCTGGAAGGGTCATGTTGCAGTTGAAGAGGACCGTGTCCAAATGCTTGTTAAAAGCGACAGATAAAGATGGCAACAGGACGATAAGATGAAGAGGTGATGCAAGAGGAAGAATATATATATATATTTATATATATGTAGTATAGTACCAGTAAACACAATTGTCTCAGAAAATGGATAAAAAGGACAAGGACTTTGATTTGATGGATACCTGTAAAGGTCACGCATTCTGGTTTTCTTGCCAGTAAAAAGGTGGAGTGTTGCATGGGAGCCGGCATATTCACACACACAAAAGTATTTATTCACAAAAAAAAAAAACAACCCCAAAATTTTTAAAAAGTCAATGCAAACACGGAGCATGACAGTAAAAGACAAAACATGGATGCTTTCAAACCAAAATGGTGGACTTCTTCTGTCTTTTCAGGCATGGCTTCTTGAGACTTTTTGGGGGGTCTATCCATGATAGACATGTTGACCAAAATGTCATGTTGTTGAGGCAAACTGACTTTTAAGGCTGAATTTTCAAAACATTTCACAAACCGATTAATTCCTTTCCCATTTTATGGTGATTCATCAAACATTACCACAATAATCCCAAAACTACCAACTATCGAGGTGCTTGGTCAAACTGGCTTTAGGGTTTGAATTTTCAAATTAGTGTGAGTGAATTGTCAACATGCCTTTAAAATGACCACTTCAAAGCAAAATGTCGACTTTCTCTTTCTTTTTAGCTTGGCTTTTTAAGACTTTTTTGCAGGTCCAAACATTCAGGAGCTGATTCACTGACCTAAGTACCTGTTTTTGAGTATATCCTCACAAAGTGCCAATCAAAAGTGAACGTTATCTTTCTAAAGGCCATAAAGCAAAGAAGCTACTTTGACAGAATTCCGCATTAAGTCCAGTTTCCGGCCGCACTTAAGAAAAAGTACTTTTTCGATCACACCTGCCACTTCTCCACGACTTAAGTAGGTGGTCGCCGTGAGCGACGGCGGCGTCTGGTTAATTACGCTTTGCTCCCGGTTTGGGAGTGCTTGATTTGATGCGCCAGAGCGGCGGCCGCCATTCCAAAATAGCAGCGTGTCAAGCGGATCGGCGCTAATTAGACGTGAAAGGCAAACTCATCAGGCGTAATTAGCGCGCAATTAATTACGGAACCCCCAACAAAACTACAGTGTGGGGTAGTTTGTCAAATGGCAGGTGTTGGACAAGTGCTGCAGGTAAAATAGACGTTGGTGTAAACCTGGCAAAGAGGCATTTTGGAAGTTAAGTGGTGGGAAAGAGCAAATTAGAACACAAGCTCGGTACAAAATCCAATTTTATGTGTTAAAACTCTGGTGGGAAATGTGGCTTTTGTTGGCATCTAAAATTTAAGTGGTATACAAGTAAATGTTGTTCTGTGACCATCTAACCATTATCTAAGCCATTTTTCCTCATGAGGGTTCTGGAACCCATCCCAGATGTTTGGGCGGGGTACACCCTGAAATGGTTGCCTGCCAATCGCAAGGCACACAAAGACAAAAATCCATTTGTGCTCACATTCACACCAACTTACGTCTTACAGTGTTCAGTCAACCGACCATGCATGTTTTTGGGATGTGGGAAGAAACCGGAGTACCTGGAGAAAAGCCACGCTGTCACGGGGAGAACATGCAAACTCCACACATGAAGGCCAGAGCCGGAATCGAACCCTGCACTTCTGAAGTGTGAGGCGTACGTGCGAACCAGAAAGAAGGCAATGTACGAAATTAATTTCTAATGCACAGTATTAATTGCAATAGGGCACACTGTATTGTCGTATAAAAACATGTCAACTGTATCGCATCGTAAATGGGCTGAGTCATATCATAGCGAGGCTGAATTACATTCTAGTGCTTTTTAACTAGACTACAACGTAATTGGCGTGAACAGTATCATCGTTGGAGTGATCGTATCGTATTGTTATTGGTGTTAGTCAGATCAGATGGTAAATCTATGTCATCGTATTTTATCTGAATTCAATCACATCGTATTGGAACTGCAGCGAATTGTATCATATCATCGTAGTTGAAATTAATCATACGTTATTGGAATTAGATTTTATTGTATAATCTTAGAATGGGAAAAAAAATATATCATAACCAGAGTCAATTATAATCGATTGTATTGTAAGCCAATCAAATTGTCTCAGGAGTCGCTTTCTACATTTCTTAAATCATGTTGTTCGCAGATTATCAAAATTACTATTGCAACCTAAACGGAGTGACATGCGTCATATTATGATGGGGTAAATGTTATTTTGTCACTCATAGCGTTTTATATATCATGACTATCATGGATCGGCACGATTATCATGATCCATATCTTAGAGTGAATCGCATTCTATTACGTTGTAATTTCACTATCACATGAGGAGCGGCACATCTTGCCCAGCAATCAAAGATTTGGGCTGAACACCTGGGATGGTGAACACGCTGGGCTGCAACACATCCGTGTCCTCATCAGCGAGTATGTGTTGTGCGTGTGTGTGTGCGTGTGTGTGTCAAAGTGGTCGTCTTTCAACTAAAACTGAATTTGTCATCCTCTGCGCAGCTTTGAAGAAGACACGGAGCTGCGCCGAACTATCAAAAGCTGCTTTATTTTCCCGCAACTGGCGAGACGACAAACCTCAAACCAGCGGGTGCCCTGGCATTGATGTCTGTCAGCAGGAAGTAGTTAATGAGGCGGCCGCCATCATCATCGCCCACCTCCCCATGCTCGACTCACACGCCAGACAAGGGTCGACTTTGTACTTTTTACGCAAGCTTTTGCATAAAAGGTCAAAGCGAGACAAATAAAAGCGTCACAGTATGGCGGAACATCGTTTACATACTTAATTTCTTTCTGCGACAGTTTGAGAAGCAAAACGTTTGCGAACTCCAACAAATTTTCCACGGAAAATGAATAATACTAAAATTCAAGTGAATCCTAATACCCGGAGGTCATACATTCCGTTCCACAACCTCCCGTGAAATGTGAAAATCCACATAATAGAAAATACTGAAGTTTATCGTTGCCACATGAGGAAAAGTGTTAACATGATAAGTTTCACGTTATTTGATAATTATTGTGATTAACATAGATGGCCACTTTACCCGATTTTGCCGGTCCGTCCTCCGTCTGCGACTAGGGCACGCTTCCGTCATTACCCGTGACTATTTAGAAAAATATCCGTCTACGTCCTTTTAAAGTGTTTCCATTTGTGTGTTATTACAAAAATTCATAAACATTCCTTTTTTTCTTTTCTTTTTAAATTTTTAGTATTGTAGAAGAGCAGAATATTTATGTATCTACTAACATTGATGTTTTAGACTGGAGAGCATTATTTTGTTTTGTCGAATGTAAACTAACCATGTTTTAACACAATAACTTACCACATTAAATTGTGATAGTGGCAAACTTTGGGGAGTAGAAAGCCCAGATTGGAACCCTGAACCTCCAAAATTTAAGCCGGATGGGCTAACTACAAGGTCACCATGCTACCACAACATCCAACAAATAATTTTAAATGGCTTTCAAAATGTAACAAATGGCTACTCAGCAATTTACCTCCAGCGTGTGGGGGTGTGTAGGTGTGGGTGTGTGTGTGTGTATGGGCGTATGTTGTTGTGTACGTGATCGTCGGGGTCTGCGGCAATGACGGAACGCCGGCGACGTCGATATCGATCCCGCTAGTGTCGCGTGATGAACGAGCGGACGAGTCGGCCATATTTCTGCAAATTGCCGCGGTGAGCAGTAACTCCACACAATTAGCACGTTAATAACATACATGCACACACAAGGAGGGGAGAGACGTGGCTATACATTCTCAGGAGGATGTTGGCAGTGGGCGGTCACATGATTTGCAGTTTGGCCAGAGTAGATTAGTACGACCTAGTAAGTGAAACAAAAGTGGGCAAGGTGAGCCGCAGTTAGCAATGCACTTTCGGAAGTCACGCCTTAGATGCACACTCCAACCCCTGATGACACTCACTAGGCCACTTAAAGGCACACATCCAATGCACAAATACTACAGTATGTCCAGTAATTAGCAGCACTTAAAAAAAAAAAAAAAGCAGTTTATTGTTTACATTTGCTTTGTGTTCTGTGTTTATTTTTGCCCCTTTGAAGTGATTGTAACGCAAACGAGGCGAGGACATTGGGCATCCGCCTGTCAACTGCCAGTGATATGATCGTTGATTGGTAGGATGTCTGCATACAAGGCTACTAACTGTAACAATGTGGGCATTTGCTGACGATTGGCTGTCGGAAATGGTTACTGACGAGCTACTCTCAATCGCGCGTTTTGACTTTTTCTACATTCTTCACCTTATGTACAAACTTAAATCTGTGTTGTAATCACAGTGTCCAAATTTCTAAAAAGAGCAGGTACGAGTGTTATGCTAATCGTAACATTTCCAGAATTTGTAGTTGACAACTCCACCTTAAAAACATCTATGTGAGGAAGGCCAGTTTTCAAATTTATAAGCGCATCTTGATTGTGTATTTGTTATGCTTCCACCGGATGAAATTGGTCAATTCACACGTTTTTTTTTTTTTGACCCACCATCTGCAAGATCTCCGGATGGACACAATGGCTCAAACTTTCCATTGCTTCCTATTATGATTTGGTGAATTCTGTAAACTGCAAATGCCTCATAACTGTGCTGCATGATTTGTTTGATTTCCAATGACATCAGAAAGACATAAGAAAGCTAAGTCAGTTTGAAACATGGATTAAAAAAATAAAGGTCACACCTAAAAACAGGAAAAGTGGTGCATTTTCACCACTTTCACCAGCATTATTGTTAAGGCTGTTAATGGGAAGCGTTTTGCATGACTGCTAATTGTTAGTGAACATAGCCACCGATGTGGTCATCGATTGTGAGCACATGAAGCAATAAATGTCGCCACAGCCATTGATTTTGAGTGTTTTGTATAGCTGCTAATTGTCAGCGGGCGTAGTCACCGATATGGTCATCGATTGTCCGCGTGTTGGAGGAGCAGGTGTTGAGAGCTGGCTCGTGCGTTGCACCTTACTGCTAGCACGTGTTTCCATGTTGACAGCCGATAGTCGTCATTAATGAGTCAGTTTAGGATTTTTCGAGTCGAGCTAAAAAGCGCAAAGATTTATTGGAAGTACACGGCGCACGTGGCAGTGCAAAAGGGCAAAGTGTTTCATCAATGCTACGCTATCTCAGCTAATGTATGGCATCCACAAAATCCGAGTCACCTTCTAACTCCTAATTCCATATTAGCTTGCAGCTTGATCTCGCACCATTTTGTTTCCTCCCCGTCCCGACGGCGGCGCTGTGGTGACGGCGTGCTGACTAATCAAGCCAGCGGGGAAAATGTCGCTGGTGTGATATGCAAATGAGACGAGTGTGAAGGCGGCGAAACATCAAAAGCCATGAGATTGCTCAGGCTTTACTTTAACTAAAATGGAAAAAAAATAAAAAATCATCAGTTGATAAGAGATATGAGTTCCGCCGCGATAACGTTTCCCTTGTCTAAATCCTTGAAATAAGTTTGGATCTTGCAGAAGCAGCCTAACGAAGATAAGGTTTTTTTTTTTTCTTGAAGTATAGAAATATACAGAAGCCATGGAGGGATGCTATGCAAATGCTAATCGCTATTCACCATACACATGGTGCGAATTAGCATATTGCCGTCAAATTACAAACCGCATAATTTGCATAAGTCACATCATTTAGCAAGCTTTACCGTGAATCAAACTGACGAGTTCATACCTCAACTTGGTTTCATTCAACAGAGCCAGATCTCTGCCAAGGCAAAAAACACCATAGAAATACTTGATATTTAGAAATATTCTGAAAATTATTGGTGTCAGTGCCAATCAGCCATTCTCAGTCATATTGGTGTCAATACCTTTCATACAGAACACTAACAGTGTAAAAAGCAGAGTCGACTTTGTTCCATCATTCTGTATTGTCGCATTTCTCGCAAAAGTCGAAAAAGCTCCATCCCCACTTCACACACACAACAGTTGCCATGTTGCCTTTGCGCCCTCCATTTTGTGTCGGTGCCTTTTATACAGAACAGCAAGACAGCAAGGAAAAGCGCGTTCTTTCCTCCATAAGTGTTGATGCTGCTGACAAGCATATTGTCGGCATAACAAGCTGCCGTTTCCTGTCTCAGACAGCAAACAGGAAGCTGCAATTGGCTCTCCCATTGAGCATTCATTAGCTCATTAGCACAAGTGGAAATTTCAATGCAACACAAAAAGCAGCACAGGCCTATCAGGTGTCTGTTTAGATTTGAGCAATTAAAAAGGAAGCCAGCGTTGTTTTGTATTTTTTTTTCCCCCTTTCTGCCACCTGTAGGCACTTTCTTTGTCCGCCTTTGCACATGCCACATGTCCGTATTTATGGGCCAATAACCTGAAAATAATGAACCACTGATCGGACACAAAGCGCTTGATGGACATGAATATGCACGATGCGCCAGGGCTGAAAGCAGCGAAAATGGCCAAAATAAACAAACTGAATACGAGTGTGACGCTAACACTGTTCCCATTCAACCTTTGTCATGCAAAAGGACATTGATATAAAACTCAACTCAACTCAACTGGATTGCTAAAAACAATAAGACAGCCACAGCTGTACGCAAAGTGCTGTACCACTACCAAAAAATCATTGTCCGGCAACGACACACCGTTTCTGTCTGGAACGCCCAAGCCCAGCACCACTGGAAACACCGAACACATCCGTAGAAGAAGCTCTTCTTCAATAACGGCAGACTGGGCAAGATCAGAGTAGGGGCGCCACAAACAATTATTTTGGCAGTCGATGTCGTCACGATTAGTGGACTTATCTTGGAGCAGAGCAGAGCAATGTGGGTGTTACGAATTTCTGCTGCGAAGCAACCTTCACGCTAAATATGGCTTGTTTTTTTTATGTATAAGACATGTTATTCAAGCGCCACTGACGGTGTAGTGGTACATCCGCTTGACTTGTGTGCGGGCAGCGTGGGATCGGTTCCCACTCGTTGACGATGTCTGTCTGCCATGTGACTGGCTGGCGACCTGTTCAGGGTGTGGTGCACCTCTGAACAAAAATACATTTTAGATTATCAATCTTATACTCGTGGCTACATGACATATTAAAACATTTCAATACATTCTCCAGAAACCTAATGTTCATATGTAATATAAAAATAAAATATATTGCACCTGGAAAATGGGCTGTCACTTGTATGGCACCTGCTTTTCTACCTTGGCTACTCAAAGCGCTTTACACACGATGTTACCTCATTGACTGACTGATGACATAACGTCAGGAGCAACTCGGGGTTTCAGTATCTTGCTCAAGGACACTTCGACATTGTCACAATGGCACAAAGCCACAACCTCTAGGTTGGGAAACGACAACTCTACCACTGAGCCACGCTGCCCCCGCCCCAACTATTAGTCAATACGCAAATTTCAAAGCACTTTATTTCTTTACCTCATTTTGTCACCACTTGGCAATTGGATTTATATGTTCTGAGTTGCTAAGTAAAAGAGATAAAAAAAAAGGGGCTGTCTCCATGGAAACGAAGGCCAGATTTAAAGACTGGATTCAAAGGCCGTGTCAGCGTGAATTTGAGTCGAGTCGCGCCAGAAGTGTCGTCACATAGTCGGAAATGCAGCGTTCGGAGGACACAGCTTTTCAATTTGGACAGAGCCACTTTGTGTGCATTTAGTTCCCTTTTTCCTTTCAGTCCTTCCAGGGTCATTGTCCTTTGTTCATGTCATGTTGCGGTTGCTGGAGCTCCTTTTTCAGAGTGTCTGTTTAGTTTCTTTGATGCTTGCTTTTGGTTGCACATTAAATGAGTCATTTTGCCTTCTTGTTTTTGTTCTTTTGGAAATTAAACACATTTCGTTTTGAGCGCTTGCCTTGAGTTTGAGTCCTCCTGCATGCTTAATCCTAACACACGCAGTTTTCAATGAATCATTTCACCTTTAGTGTAGATGGTCAGAGGGATATCATTGTTCAAGTGTATCAGTATGTGGACCATTTCACCATTGTGTGAAAAAAGGTTTTCCTCTATTATTCTCATGTATTGTATCCTAGTGCGTCACATGTTCACCGAGCATGAATTGACCCCATGAAATTTATGTAGACAAAATCAATACGGACGAGTGACACTAGCATGTATCAGCGCGGTGGATCAGACCGACACAACCCCCCCACCACACCACACCAAGGAATCACTTTTCACACGCGACAATGTTTGCGGAACGTCGGGCATGGTGGCCCGGCTCAGTTCGCCATCATCATTATCAAGTTGTTTTTTTTTTTAAGCCTGTCGCCCTCCATCATTCACGCCAGAGGGCTCATTGCTAAAGCGCTTAGGCAATGACATCCTCCCTCGACCATCAAGTGCCATTACCATGAGTCATTAATTGATTTGTGTCATTAAGCACACAAAAGATGAACGCCACATTAGTCACGGGGGCGTGTAGCAATCGCGCTAGTCTAGAGGACAAAAATGACATCTAAACACATGAAAGACTGCTTCGGCTTGGAAGGACCAGGCTAGTGGCGTAGCTTAGCATCACGCTAA
Organism: Idiotropiscis lumnitzeri; assembly: GCF_059441095.1. NCBI lineage: Eukaryota > Metazoa > Chordata > Actinopteri > Syngnathiformes > Syngnathidae > Idiotropiscis > Idiotropiscis lumnitzeri. The sequence goes on from NC_142399.1 coordinate 12,596,380, forward strand.
AAACTGAGGAATTAGACAAGTGATAATGGATGGACGGATGGATACTGTAGATATGCTTGCAGCGCGTGTCTAGCAGAAGTGGGTAGCAACCCACCCACAGTCCCTCTGCGCTACCACACTTAGAGTGAATGATGCATTAGCCTCTGTTACGTTAGTACCATATTTACAACAATTTTACAAGCTCATACACTTCCATATTTGCACCATATTCAATGCCTATACAACTCTAGTGTAGACTATTAAATATCATACATAGTACCTCCTTCAAGCATCTCCAGTTGGTCCAAAATACTGCTGTTTGTCTTCTAACTGGAGCTCGGAAGTGGGAGAACATAACCCCAAATCGGCATTACTTCACTGTCTCCGAGTGCATTTTAGAGTTCATGCTTCTATTTGTCTTTACATCTTTAAATATCCTCGCCCCAGCGTATCTCTCTGAGCTCGTCCACCCCTACGCACCCGCCCGCTGCCTCAGGTCTGCGAACCAGACGCTACTCGAGGTGCAGAGGACTAAGCGGAGCCTATATATAAATATATATATATATATATATATAAATATAAATATATATATATATATGTGTGTGTACATATACACGTACAGCAAATATTGTGCCATATTTTCTGTACATCTTTAGCAAGTCTCAGAACAAAACACAGTGTTCAAGTTACCCTGGGCCTTGCAAACCAACACTGCTGGAATGTGGCGCTTATGGGCGGTTTTGAGAAATGTCTCGAAGAAAAATGTCTGTAAAGATGTCTCCATTTAGCTCGTATTCAAGAATCAAAGAAAGGTATTTGAACAGTCTTTGAATTAAATATACTTCATATTTGGTGATTTTGCATCAATTCCAAGATATTATTAAAGAGTCTTTGTTGTTTTCTTTGGTTGGTGTTTGTTTTTTGTTTTTTTTGTTTGTTTGAGGACTTGACATCCAGATGTTTTCACGGCACAGATTTCACTAAAATTTCAAGTCACCACTGTAAGTATAAAGAAAATTACAAAATGAGCTTCTTCAACCTTGCTTTCAGCCTGTCAGAACTATTCTAATAGATCAGTCTGCGTGTGCATAGTATTGGAACTGATCTGAAATGGTGGATTTACGCACTTGATCACAGGAGAGTGCTGCCGAGTGCCTCGGGAATGTTGGCTTACAGTCCACAAGAAGAAGAAAGGACAAATGCAAGCCATGAGTCGGAGTGTATCAACCTTCAGGCGATACGAGCGCGCACGTAAACAATACAAAAGCGAGCCGCCCACCGACATAACGTTCGTCTTCTACTGGAATATTCCATCATTCTTGCCAGCCGCATTTATTCGAGTGCTTTCGTGGGAGGAACAGCTCGCTTGCTGCTTCTCAGTCCAATGAGCAGAGTTTGATAGTGCACCTTTATTAGCGCATTAATTAGTCTTTTTCGCGGCTTTAGTGGTTACATGACGCAGATCAGAGGCGTCACCAAAGCCCAAGCCCCACAGAGAGCCTGGGCGTCTGTCTGAACGGGGCTGCAAAAAAAAACAAAAAAAAAAACAAATCCCTACAAAGTCATGCAAGTGCTCTTGTAATTAAATTTTAAGTACAAACAATAAAGTGCGTTTGGAGGGCCTGACACCGCTACGCTTACTTATTCTTTGCTCGCTTTGTTATTTTAATCCCATGCTCTTTAATTACAACTCATAGTAAAGATGATCCGGCGTTTTGTAGCAAAACACACCCTTCTCACGAGCCACTTCATTAGGTACACACTCTCACAAGGGCCAATGCAAAGATCTTTAGTTAACAGAGTTCACACGTTATATTTTGAATATTAAATTTGAACATTTACATTCCAGACATAAAAACGTCTTTCTCAGTTGAAATATTCTTTAATATTTCACAAGTTGGAATGGACACGTTACCGGAGAATGGTCAGATGGCATAGCAGTTCTGACAATCAATATATGCCAAGCTACTGGGATACCATCTGACTGATGAATAATCTCAGTTGTTAAATGTCTGTTAACTCGGGGTTGCGGAAATAGAAAGGCCGTAAAAACCTCCCACATTTGAGAGAATATTGAAAAAAGAAAAAAATCATCACAATGATTCCTTTTTCTAAAATGTTTTTCTCTTAATCAACGTTATAGCGTTTATTTTGATTTGTTTTTCTTGTTATGGTTTTCTGTCTTTTTGTGATCCTGTTTTTAAATTATCCGGAAGACAATACTTCATGTGTTCGCTGTACTTCACCATTAACTGTTTTAATATGTTTAAAGCATATGGGAGGACAAAACCTACTTTTGAAGAGGATTTTTTATTTGGTCTCTGTATCGAAGTTTTTCCCATGCCCCCTGCAATAAACGGGGATCGCTGTAAACTCCACAAGTACAACAACGATGTGTTCGTGGAATTATGTCACTTTTCACTTAGACAATTAGCTTCAAGGTCACGGTGATTTTAAACCATCAGACAACTGTTATTTTGCACTTTCTTTCAGACTCTCGCTTATTGTTCGTGTGTCAAAAGAATTACCGTTCAAAGTCCAGTAAAAAGAAATCCACAAAGCGCTGAGCCGGTAAGAAGTGAACAGTGATATAGCGAAGGATGACGGCATATGTAATCATATGATGATGTGATTAGCCGCTTATCTGATTTTCACAGTCTTGGCCCTCGGAGGGAAACAAGAACTAACTCTGTTTGACACCACTGCTTTGGAGTGTTTGTTTACAGAACAAATCAAGCAGTGTAAACTTTGATTAAAACTTAAAGAAGCCTGCGACAAAGCCAGTCCATTCCATTTTCGCTAATGGTGGGAACAATGAAGTCATCACGAGCTGCCAGCTCAGGTCCAACACTCCTGATTAAGATACTTATTGTGTGTGTTTTTTTTTTCTAAGTACACAAAATCAATTGAGCTCAGCTGGAAAAAAAAAACAAAACAACATAATCGGGTTCACGTCCCACAAGTGTTTTCCACTAAAACAGAAACTTTTGTTGCGCCACTCATCGTAATTCAGTGTTGTGTTCAGATGTGGTGCACACGCACACACACGGCAGTGCTAATAAAGTGTGCATATCTGGCTCCACTGCAGCAGTTAGAAGAATAGCGCCTCATTAATTATTGACATCCTCGGCAGTACGGGGCCACGAAAAACAACACGACTGGGAGCGCACAATTGGACAAAATGAAGCTTTTACACAATCAGCACGGCAGGGCTGCACGCCCTACATTCAAACCCCAAAATTGTCAGAACATGGCAATGGCGGCGAACGTAGCTATGATCATATTGACGCTGTCAGGCAGAATCCTGGTATGTTGAAATCATTTCGTTTTTTTTTTACCCAAATGGATACAATTGGTCTGTCCTTATGCCAATATTAACCTGTTAAAAGTGTCACGTACAAATCTGTGAACTCAGTGGACGGCTTAACTGTGTGAGAAGTTTTTGTAGGAGCCCGCCTCTTCCCTTCCGCTGCTGTGGGAGCCGTGTGGCATTATGTCACCTCGACAAGATTGAAAGTCTGGATGTGTCTTAGACATTCATGAGAGCAACTAGTTTGGTTACATACTGAATATTTTTGTTTTGTTTTGTTCAAAATGGATGGCTGGATATCTTTGGTGCAGAAGAAGCTGGTCAGCCAACGATCGCAGTTTTGCAGCTTCATTTCCGCTTATACACTGTTCACACACATGATCATCCTCAACTCCTTTTCATCCATCTCCTCTTTTCTTCTCCAACCTCCTACGTCATCCCCAACCTCCCGCTCCTCTTCGTCGTCATCTTCCACTCTCATATTCCTGCTGTCCTCCTTCTATATTATACGTCTAGAATGGAACTTTGTAAATGTTTGCCAATAATATCACCGCACGGATCATTGTAGCTTCAGCTCTCTACATACTTGAACAAATGTCTACTGCACTGACACTTTAAAGCGCACAAGAACTTTCTGCATAACTGCACGCCCAAAGACGGGTGCTGGTGCCTGACCCAGCTGTCTTCGGGCCGTAGGTGGGGAACACCCTGGAGTGGTTGGCAGCCGATCACAGACTTATATGTCATGTCATTGTTTATCGTGGTTGCTTGTTGCTGTAATACCAGTCGGAGGCAAAATACTTGCGTGCTTTACATACTTGGCCAATAAAGGGGATCCGTCTCCATTTGAGCCATCCGCCACTTTGTTTTGCCTTCCTCCTCTTTATCCATCCTCCATCCTCTCCTTATTCATCTTCCGTCCTCCTCTTCCTCTAGTATCCTACATCCCTCTTCCTCTCCTTATCTTCCCTCTCCATCGCATCCCTCCTCTTCATCCTGCGAGCTCGCTTTGCTCCACCTTCCCTCCTTGTGCCTCTCCTGTCTCCTTCTCCATCTTCTCCAGTGTGCATCTTTTTACCCCTTCCTCTCCTTCTTTTCTCCTCCTTGTCTCCACCATCTGCCTTCTCCTCATCCCACTTCTACATCTCTTGTTTGAGCATCCTTTATGTGCTTTCTCCTCCATCTCGCTCAATCTTTGTCTCCACCATCTCTAAATAAACTAAAGTTCAATGGCAGTCTTGTCTGGGTTTGGTTCTCTTGGTAATTGTGTTGAAATCTCTTCTTTTTCATTTTCGCCACCACCTTCCATCTTAATCTCATCTTTTTCATTCCTCCCTCCTCCATCTTTGCACCTCCTCTTCCTTCTTCCGGCTCCTCTAGTTCCTATGTCTCCCATTTCGCTCTGCCAAGTGGGTAGATGACGATACATCCAGCAGTCATCCGTCCACCACAGGCTTGAAAAAATACAAAGATGAATCTGGTCAAACAGATATGGGTTTTTTTTATATTCAGAGCCATTAGTATGTGACTTTGTGACTTAATGAACTCGCTCCATCACAAATGCCAAACAGTCTCACAGTCATATGAATAGATTATTCTTTTTGCTTTTTCTCTTGCTTAAGCAGTCCTCTTCCTCATGATGATGATGATGATGATGATGATGATGATGACACAGTTGTGCATCTTGAGTAAATGAGAAAATGCACTTGCGTCATCTTTTTTTCCTCATCTGCTGGAAGCTCTTTGTTCTTCTTCTTCATGCACACAATCATGCGCCTTTAATGTCTTGGCTTCCAGCAGCTCTCAACCTTATACAGAGCATTTAAAATGCTCACTTGTTAGCGTTCTGATGTCAGAAAAAGTGTTTTGTTTAAAGCATAAATTTGGAATGGCCAGAAGATTCCACGAAAGTTGGACAAGTTGGTGTACAGCCCATACACACCAGAGTCCTCATGCTTGTGGTGAACAGGTGGTGCTTGAGCCGGTGTTTGAAAATGTCCAGAGATGGAGCGCTACGGATTTCTAAAGGGAGGGTGGGACTGCAGCACTGAAGGCTCTTGTCTCCATAGGTTTGGAGTTTAGATTTCGGTGTGGAAAGCAGACCACTGTCTGAAGAGCGAAGGTTACGGTTATGGTATTTATAAGTGGAGGAGAGCAGATAGGTACTGAGGAGCCAGGGCAAGGAGAGATTTGTATGTGAGGAGGAGGAGCATTTTGAACTGATACTGGACTTGATGGGAAGCCGGATGAGCATCTCAATGATGCGTTGCCAGCATTTACTGCGTATGAGGACTCTGGCTACTGAGTTTTTTACATGTTAGAGCCTCTCCGTATTTTGCCGGGTACTCCAGACAGCACTCCGTTACGGTAGTCTAGGCGGTAGGTTAGGAAGGTGTGAATGAATGTTTGAGCCACAGAATCAGTGAGCGATGGCCGGAATTTGGAAATATTCCTAAAATGATACAAGGCAGATTTGGTGGCAACTTTTATGTGTGACTCAAAGGAGAGGGATGAGTTCAGGATTACGCCCAGGTTAGGGACTTTGGAGGACGGACATATGGATGTGCCATCCATATTGAGCAGAAGATCTCCAACCTTCCCCAGCAGTGCTTTGCAAGCCAAAACCATAAGCTCTGTTTTACTGCCTGTTGAGTTTGAGATTGTTAAAGGTCATCCGGGCTTAGATGTCGTGGAGACAGTTTACCAGGACGTAGGGAGGGAGCTGGGTGGACAGCTTTGTGGAAAGGTAGAGTTGAGTGTCATCTGCAAAGGAGTGAAAGCTGAGACCACGTTTGTGTATGATCTGCCCATGGGGAAGTGTGAAGATGGTGAAAATGAGAGGTCAAAGAACAGAGCCTTGGGGCACATCCTGGTTAACTTGGGTGGTGGTGAGTGCCAGTTGCCAATGGTAATTGACAAGTAAAAGTCAAGTGAAGTAAATGTTTGACTAAAACTTTTATACTGCAAGATGAAAAAAATCCAGTTGCATCTGTATTTTTTCAACCATTATTGGTATGAACCATACATAAACATGCAGACAGAAACGGGAGAAAATGATGAGAGAAGAGGATGGAGAGGAAAGAGACAGAGGAGGAGATGGCCGTCTTGGAGGTGGAGAGAAGATAGAGAAGAAAGATTGAGATGGAGGAAAATAAAGGAGGAAAAGAATGGGAAAGAGGATGAAAGATGGGGAAAAAGATGAATGAAGTTACGGCAAGAATGAAGATGATAAAGGAAAAAGACGAGATGAGGATGAAGGAATTAGAGATGGTTAAAAGAAAGGCATTAAAAAACGGAGGAGGAGGATGAAGGAGATTGAGCACAAGGAGGAGCAGTGAAGAAACAAGTGAAAGGAGAGAAGGATGCAGGGAAGAAAAGAATCAAAAAAGGAGTCGCTTTAGGACTGGAAAGAAGAAAGTAGATGGAGAAGTGGCGCAATGTTGACTGGAAAGGACAGAAGATATGGAGGATGGGGAAGAGGAGGAAAGATTGAGGACAGGGAGGAAGAAGGAGGAGCTAGAAGAGTGAAAAAATAAAGAATTGATGGAGGATGAGGAGAATAGGAAGACTGAGAGTAGATGAGGGTGAAGAAAAGGAGGGAGGCGGAGTTACACCATACATTGACGTTAGGTAATGATGTGAACACAAGCCACTTGTGACATCTTTTGTGCCGAAACTACGTCAACGCTGGCCGCCAAGAGAACCCATACAATCCCAAGAAGAAGTGACGAGGCCAAGCTCCAATATCGTCTTCGTAAATGAAGTGCAGTAACCTTTCCTCGGATCCTTGCCGAGCATTTAAAACATTTAAGAGCGCCCTTTGTTGTTAAATTTACAAATTCTGCCAACCGTCGTGCGAGCAGTCGCCAACCTGTCCGACCGGAATGATAACGAGGAAGAGCAGCGAGATTGTGGTCCTCGTGAAGCTCAAACAACCGCAACCCGTCTTTATTTCCGCGCTTGCTTTTCATCTCGACAACTGGAAAGAGAATACACAGGAGGGCTGAAATGTGACGAGCACTAATAGATGCTGAAAGCTCAGATGCCTTTAATGTCTGCCGAGAAAAACGTGACCCAACGGCCAAGCTCGCACGCTTCTTAGCAACGAAGGAAATTGAGAAAGCCTCCGCGTCTTGGTTGCATGGTGAATGCTTGAAATGATCAGAAAGGTTTGATGCATGAGTTGATGAGGGCAACAATCTTGTCAAATTATCATGGGCCGTCTGTCTACCTCCTCCTCCTGATAGAAATTTGAGAAACATACGCTTCCAAATTCTGAACATTTTGTAATGTGCTGGAAAACTTGAAACTTTTTTCAGAAAACTATGCCTCAAACTAAAAACGTGTTCAACATCAGTTTCTGGAAAATAGTGTCCCAAAATTTAAACAATTTGAAGTTCAAACAATATTTTCAAGAACAGATGCCTGAAAAACAACATATATAAGCATATTTGTGAGGAGTTCACACTAATTATGGTGACTGGATATTCTACTTGTATAGCTGTCAGACCAAATTCCGTACATGGAGAAGACTCTCGTGGATTACGTTGAGATTAAAGATGAGGTAAAATCCACACTGGTGCCAGTGCCCCTAATTCAACATGGTAGCTACAACAAGCACAGCTTTCCTCTCTTGCTAGCATCCTTCCGTCGCTAGGTTAGGTGATAAGGGCACAGGCCAAATGTCTCTGGCGCACCAATTTAGACAGGAAACAAGACTTTGCTTTATCAAACACTTATGACTTGTGCTGCCATCTGTCATAATTACACACTGTAAAGCCAACAGAAGGATGGCAGGAAATTAAAAATCAATGGCAATTTGTCAAGCACCTGAAAGAAAACTGAAATAAAAAAAAAAACCCAAGTGTCACTGTCACACTGTCAGAGTTCCGTATGGTGTAAACCAACAACAGACTGGTCGTCTGTCAATGTCCGGGCGAATCGAGACAAATGACCATTCCATTGTCAAGCACCTGAAGGAACACTCTAAAGATGCACAGAAACACTACAGTGCTCAATTGTTTGGCCCTATATAACCAATGCGTCCTTCCCGGAAGTGAACGCTATCATGTATAAGTGTGAGCTTCCGCTTAAATTGGCCAGTGGTGGCTTCGGGATGAACATTTTTTTGTGGGAGAAGTCCAACGTCCAATGACACCACTAAAAGTGGTGAGGTTTGTTGTTGGTCACTTTGGTTGTCCATGCCTCTTAAACTGTGCTAAGCTAAAGCATGCCCTAGGCTAAAGTCATTCCAACCGTGAATATCTTCAGTCACTGCATGGATAATTCATTCTTGATAATGTGTCCATTTATTGAAAGCATATTTATTAATAATAATAAGCAGGGCCTGATCGATGTTTTATTTTATTTTTTTGCCAATTCTGACAAATGGCATAAAAGAATTTTGATAAACTGATTCATCGGCAACGGCACGGTGGCCGACTGGTTAGCACAATGGCCTCCCAGTGCAGAGCTTGTGGGATCCATTCCGGCTCCAGCCACCCTTTGTAGGGTTTGCATGTTCTCCCTTTACCTGCGTGCTTTTTATCGTCAATGATGGTGTAGTGGTACACTCGACTGACTTGAGTGGGGGCAGCGTGGGATCGGTTCGTGCTCAGTGGTGTCAATGTGTGCCTTGCAATTGGCTGGCGACCAGTTCAGGATGTAGGGCACCTTTCACCATAGTCAGCTTGGATAGGCTCCAGCAACCCCACGATCCTGTGCAGGATAAGTGGTGTGGATGATGATAACGCATGATTCTTGTGCAAATGAATAAAAAAAGTATCTGGTGGCTAAAATACCAAATTTTTCTGTCCCTTACTGCATGCGGCCACAAAGATATTATTTACTGGCAACTGACGGGGGAGATCCATATCAGCATTTAAGTGGCAAAACTGATGATAATGCTAAAATCATGCCATTGGAGCCTCACATAAGGGCCAGCACAGTTTCAAACCCCAAACTTTCGAACTACAAAGCATACATGCTCTCTTTGCTACTCTTTGAAATGTACTGTATGTAATAAAAGATGTCCCCTCTGTGTGTCACAGTACACTGAAGAACATTTCTTCCTTGCGTTTTTTTTTTGCGAGACAAAGTAACCAGTCAGGTCTGCAACTGGACTTTATTTGTCTCGTTTGACAAATTTTCTCTTACTATTTGCCAGATCTAATTAAGAGCTGTGTCTCATTGCAAAATCATTTGTAATTGCTTTAAGACCTCAGAGTACTCTGCTTGTGTTTCACGTGGCGAATGAATGCAAAGCTGGCCCAGAGAAGTGACCGATGATGGTATGATTGCAGAAAGCAATTGTCTCTTCTGAAACCATCTTTTGAGCTTTTTGGTGAAAATGAAAGCATTTTCTTAAGAAGGGGACTTATTTGAATCTAAATTACGGATCATTTGAAAACAGTCTGAGGCCCAAAGTGATACATTATGCTGATGATTGACTGAGTCAGAGAGGAGGTTTTTGTTCCTTCACACAGACGTGTTTATTTATGTGTGTTCTGCACGGCAAGCAAAGTTTTGTTTAACATGATTTAGCCCCGCAAAAGATGTTCTGATCCCGCGCTAAGTGTGCTGGGCGCCCGCCGTCCGTCTCACAGTGGGGGTCGATAGCAACACGGCTAGAATGAGTTCACACTTACGTCAATACCACCCCAGTCTTGGACAACAGCGGACAAGCGACTTGGACAGAACTTCGCTATCCGAGCTAACAAATAAGCAGAGGTGAGCAATAGTCACAGCTTTTGTCCGACGGTGAGTTCTCGTCAGCATTTCAGTCGGTCCGAGTCTGCCAAACAGCGTCGAAAACAGACTTAGCAATGCCACGTCACACGCAGGTGCCGCACACCTGACATAGAGCCAATAGATGGGCAGCCTGTAATACTGCCAATAATACGACTAAGTTAGCTAAGCTTAGCATAATACGACTGAAACCAACGTCGTATTCTGACGATACACAAAGAGTCTCCATTCATTTGGTACTGGCTGTTTGAGAGCCTTGTGACTTTTCAAAACCAATATAGGTACCGAATATACCAAAGCTTTTTACATTTGTCCTTCAACAGGAGAACATTGATTGAGTTCACCAACAACATGAAGATCACGCCTAGAAAACGTTTTTTTGTGAACATGTCAAGCAGAACAGTGACTTTCACGCTAATGTTTTTTGCATTAGTGACAACTAAGACTATGAAATGACAACAAAACAATACTGAGGAAGGGCTTTTGTTGCTTTTGAAATTTAGCATTTATTTACAGACACCGAATTAAGAAATGCACCGTGAGCGACGCTGACTCGTGGCATAGCTTGATTTAAACGTCAGTGGCTTTTTTTACACGCTGTTCGACATTCAATCTATGAACTGCGTCATCTTTCCTCAATCATGACACACTTTCTACTAACTACGAGACCTATTCTGTTTACATCATACATATACTGTACATACTTTGACTGTCAGATTCCATGCAGTAAGTCAATACGTGACGACACGTTTCTTAGTTGTATATCTGTAAAGAAATTATTGTTTTAGTGTCACAAGCCCTTTCTAAGTCTTATAATTGCTGATTTGCAGTTGATGTGTCACAAAAAACAAAAATATCATTAAAGTCCCTGTTTTGCTTGACAGAATGCTTGCTTTTTCTGTTTATTGGTCCAAAATGAATGTTTTTGGCGAAATTGGTTATTAATAAAGAATGACAAACGGCAGACAAACTCTGCAGTGAAGAAGAGACTCTCCTTCTCTTTCTTTTGGTAGGTTTAGTGCTCTTTGTATGTTCTTGCCGTCCCTGCGTGGGTTTCCTCCGGGTACTCCGGTTTGCTCCCATATTCCAAAAACATGCATGGAAGTTTGGTTAGACACTCTAAATTGGCCCTAGGTATGAGAGCGAGCGCGGATGGTTGTTTGTCTTAGTGAGCCCTGCGATTGGCTGGCAACCAGTTCAGGGTGTACCCCGCCAACTGCCCGAAGACAGCTGGGATAGGCTCCAGCACCCCCGCGTCCCTGGTGAGGAGAAGCAGTACAGACAATGCATGGATGGAAAGTTCAGTGCTTACATTGTCAGAGAACATTGTTTCTGGGTCTTGAAAAATAATTCAAAATGTGCTAAAAAGATTGATATGAGGAACACAACTTTTAAAGGTGCTGAATGAATGAATTATCACATTGGTGCAATATTTCAACTTTACACTGATTTTGCTCACTGCATCTTCACAACTGAAAAAACAGATGAAGGCGGTTTTGAAGGAGACGTACTGGACTTGCGTTCTCATTAGTTGTATTCATTCATTGAAACAAAGGACACACAAGCCTTACGAAGGCCCAAACCAAACCAGACTCGAACTAAAAAGCTGTAGCATTTTGGGTCGATTGTGTTGTCTGGAACATAAAAACACACTGACAGGTAATCTGAATCACTTGGAAGTGGATGTAAAAAGACAGGATTATGGCATTCGGATGCTGCCGGGCAAGACTTGAAAATGATTGAGACCTTTGAGAGGTAATGTTGTGGGAATGGCCTTGGGCGAGCCGACATGAGGGAAGACATGGCTTGCGATTGGTCTCTGTCGACGTTTGGTGGACCACATGGTTGGTTATTTAATATGGCAAAGAGGCAGCAAATGAAATTTCCACGGCGTCATCGTCATGCTGCAACGTTTCCGAACAAAGGTTTTACCTCGGAGCGAGCTGCAGTCTCTATGAGAAGTTGTATTTAATTGCTTCTATAAAAATATGACAATATGAATGAAAGATGCAACATGGGAATGTGAATGTCATCATTCTCCCGTCTGCTGGGGGAAAATAAACAACCACAGCGGGAGAGGCAGAACAAGATCAATGGTTGCCACGGCGACACGGCTTGTGCACAGAGACGCAAACACCTGCTGTCCGACGCGGAGCTAAATCAATAGGGATCTTGCACGGAAACACTGGGATTATTCCGCAAAGTTGGGGGATCAGATGAGAGTTACGGTTTGTAAAAGCCCCCAAAGACGAAAAATGTGGCAAATACTGAGTGGTTTAATTTATATCTTGATATACTATAGCAATACATACACAAGCAGTGGGCTGATGAACTTAAAAAATCATTATAACGTCAGACATTAATAAATATGTTTAAAAAAATAAATTAATTAAATAAATGTGGTTAACAAGAAATCCCTGAAGAAGGGGTGTGTTCTATATATCGTCATCGATATCATCGTCAACGTTACTTTCGTGACGTGCAATTTTACATTATCAAGTATCTATACTGCCTCAAAAAGGAAAGACAAACAAGTAAGGAGGAGTGTCCCGTCTCAGCGGGTAAATTAATAGCAAGACGCAAGACCACGACATCCCTCGTCTGTAAATAATCTGGGCTTGACATGACTGATGTGCCAGAACGTTCACCGTGCAAAGCAATCTTGTTTCACGATGAACTTAAAAAATGACGAGGAAAGCTTTGCAACCGCACAAACACGCTAAAGAAAGCCAAAGCAAATATGCACTAGCACTTCGTGCATCTCATATTGTGATGATATCTGTCATTATGGAATAATAGGAGACATGTATGTGACCAATGTACGTCTAGAGATAATTTCAAGTTCTTCATTGTTAAATATTAACATAGAATATCATGTTTTGCGGATGTATTTCAAGAATTTTTGGGATATAAATGAGAGCTACTGTTCACAAATCTATCCATATTGGTTCGGTGAAGCAGTAATATTTTTTTTTTAATATCGTCAAATTATCGTAATCGAGTTTTCGGAAACAATAGTGATGTATTTTTTTCCAGCCCAAATCGCCCACCCCTACCTTAAAGGACATTTTAAGAATTTTTTCCAACAAACCAAAAGCAATAACACGTTTGGGACATGCTCAGCAAACCCTTTTTTCTTAGCCACTCAATTCAGACTGTATGAGGGGGCGTTCCTTTCTCTTGAAAACAACCACGTAACGAATGCTTTCAACGAAGGGCTAAGCTTTGAGACAAGGAGAACAGCGCAAGAATAAGAATTAAAAAGTAGTGTCAGTGGCAGAAGATGAGTGAGATTTTACTCTGTGAAGAAGTTGAATATGTTTTGATGTTATGATTTAAGCGCATAAACCCATAGTAACCATACTTTTGCACAGCTACCTTGTTACCATTTGTCAACGTTTTATAATCATTTTCTGGATTCTCGATGGAAATAAGACTTTGCGACCAGAGCTGAACCGCGTACGTGCTGTTCATAGATTTAATTCCCCACAGACTGTTGCACATGAACTTTCCTCTCCCAAATTCCTCCTCTCGCTCTCAGTTCCACTTAAAATCTCAAGAAGTGGCAGAGGAAGTCGCGTACACACTGAGCGATGGCGGACGCTAATCCCGTTAGCCTGCTAATCGCCGTCTATGTGCAGTCCAGACAGGCGATGTGCGGCCTCAGCACGGCTAACAGCATCTGCCTGCCGGGGAGGGGTCCGCGGATCCATTACCCATTATCATCCCGGGGCTCTCGGGGATTAATGTGGATCAAGTGAGGGAGTGCTAGAGAAAGGGAAAGAATAGCGACTCAGCCTCATATCCTGCTGGCTTTCCGCCAGTTATTAGAACGACGGAAAAGCCCGGCCACGCCGTGCTATCCTCTGTGACGGTAATTGAAAAGTAGATGAAGTAACTTAATGTGTTTGCTGTCAGGGAAAAAGACTCTGGTGGACACAATCACATTGAGCTTCACGCTGCACGGAGTCTAATGGGGATTTGTGAGAGGAACATACAGCATGTCACCAAAAGTGGCAATCAATCAATGGATTGATTCAATCAATTAGAGCTCATGCCATTCGTTGTATTTCAGTCCTAATGATGAGCTGTATATAGGGCACAGACAAAGAAAAAAAAGGATGAAGTTGATTTAGGAATTTGCCAGAATCTGAGGTAATATCAGATCAGTAACAGAGGTTGTCTGTGTTGATTCTCCGTCATCCAGGTCATGGTCAAGTACAAAGGTTGAATTGAGGCAACTGGACTCTTCTTGTTTGTTGAAAATGTTATGCCTCAGGGCAGGAGGGTTGTTTCACTAATCACGGCGGGCAACAACAATTATTGACCACCCTCAGGCAACACATAGGAGTCAAGGTCGACAATCTTAGATATAAAACATATTCAATATTTATGAACAAAAATTTTCATGGGTATGGGCAAAGCGGACTACGCTTGAGCCATTTGACTCAGGGAAACATTACCATTTTTCTTTTGCCTCTACCTCAGCAGAGCATATACATCGACTACAAAATACCCTCCACTCGGTTGATTACTTTCCAAAGGAGAGTAGAATTTGGGCTGGGTAAATACATGAAGAATTTTGATATTATGGTGAGTTGTCATCATCAGCGAGCCATCAGACGTGGTGGAAATGCGTGTGACAACAGCTAATCAGCATCCAAGCATTTCACTTTACTACTTCGTATTGCAAATTGGAAAGTTGCAAGTAAACAGAAAGTAAAAGAAACAAGAAGTAAACAATGAGCAAACGTGTAGTTAAATGCTCAGCTGAAGGTCAGCCATGACTTGGCATTATCTTCCCATGATGAAATTATTTCACCAAGATTGTTCCTGACCGTTGCTCTGCGTATACATTGCGATGTGGATGAAATGAAGTCGTTGTGCAAAGTAAGTCCTCAAAAGGAAACAACACTGCAATCATGTTGAATCATTTGAACGAAGCACACCCAAACTGTGATGTGGAAAGCATGATGATGTGAAAGGAGTTTGCACAGGCTGACGGTGCCTCATTAGCAGTTTAGAAGACGCTACGCGGCCATGCAGCCATCGGACAAAGCAGAACCGTTCAATGGCACAAAAGAAGTTTGGGGACCACTGTTCGAGACCAGTGGTGGAAAATAATCTTTATGTTTGTGGTGTTCTGTGTTGATATAATAATAGCAAACCACTCAAAAAACAACCATAACTGCTCATTGGAAGATATTTTTTTTTTATCTTAAAAAAAAAAAAATACTTCAACTAAGAATCCTCCCGTTTGTATGGGGACAAAGATGGGAAACGTGACAATCCGCTATCGTTGCAATCCTTTAAACTGTCCACTTAATTGAGTCTGTCTTACATATTTTCTGAATATTCCAATATAACAACTTGTTGGAGGTGTGAGGTCTCCTCACACATCTGCTCCTCCTCTTCAGCGCATCTGATGGCACAGATGAGTCACGGTTAGCGGAGGACGTCGTTACAAAGCCATCGTCCCTGCTAATGAAGCGTCCCTGCTGTTGTCGCCGCCCACCGGTGCCAGGTCCCGGTTCGCTTAAACCGGCCTGTCCAACTATCCCCAGTTCGCTTTCAATTACGACGTGCTCAAAGCTGGCGTCACCGTGCTAGGGGGGAAAATCGAACCGTGTACAAACGGCAGCAGCTTGTCACTTCAATATCAAATCTGGCGTCGCAGACGGGCCACAGCGCAGCCAGGGGTTGGGAAGCGGCTCGAGTTGTGTTTCGTGGGATAATTTACGCACACTGCACATTTGGAAACGGGAAGAAGATGGCGAGCGAGTCAGTCGCAGAGTTGTCACATGCGCATGGAGCGGAGACGAAGAAGGAGGAGAATCGTTGACACAAATATCAGCAGTCTGCTTTGTTAAAGGATGACAGAAATCTGAGGATTTGTACTGTAGAGGAATGAAATCAGAGGATTTGGACAGTTTTAGATTTAACACTGTCTCTACACATTTAATTGATTCAAAATAGTTGTCGGCAAATTAGATTTGTGACACCTCTAATTCTTAGCCACACTTTCTGCAGTATTTTGCCACAAAAGTGCAACATTTGTGCAGAAAAATGTATGGTTGACAAAAGTTGTATATTTGCCTATGATTAAAAATGAAATGAAAATTTTGCCAAGCCTAACATGGCATCTGAACAAAAATTCCCCCACACACACTGAAAATCCAATCTGGCGTCACAGGCGCGCCAGAGCGCGGCCAGGGGCTGGGAAGCGGGTCGGCTGTGCTTAGCGTGCTAATTTAGCCGCGCTGCGGACTAGAAAATGGGAAGAAGAAGGCGAGCGCTCATGCCGCGGTCGCCACGTGGTCACGGAGCAGAGATGAAGAAGTACGAGGTGAAGGTGGCACCGTGTCGTTTATTATAGATGAATATGTTACATGTGACACATGCTCACATTCATCTTTTGGACAGCGCTCTGCAGTGAGTGTGTTTCCTGGATGTACTTGTTTTCCCCGCGGCTGTGCTCCCCACAGCCATGAAATGCCACACTGCCATCTGTGGGTAGCTTGCCGTACTTGTTCAGGAAAGAGCTGTTGGAAGTCAGAAACCCATTTCACCTTGCCTCTAGACGTAGGTTTAACTTTGCCTTTCAGATGACAAATTCTTTCCTTCAACAGAATAGTTCCCCAAGTAAGTGTCATGTTTTGCTTCGAAAATGCAACATTAGGCAGGCAAATATGTATTAATATGTATTTGGCCTCTACACACACACACACACACACACACACCCACGCGCACAAATATAAAATATTTACTGATTTGGGAAAAGGCTCCATTTGGGAAACAAATGCATCATATTTTTGTTTAACAGGCTATATTTTGGTGATGAAATGAAAAATTAGCTCCTAAATTGGCTATGTTAGGAATGGACATGTTACATACGCCATTTTGACATTCTTTGAAACAATATTTGACCATGTTGAGGAACAGAGAGAAAAAAGTTGAAAACAAAAAGCCATGTCTCATCTAGTTATTATCAAACGCAAGTTCTAGCTAATGACAGACAATTGGTATCGTGCGAAAAAAAATATTTTGGCATTGAAAAAACATTAGTTTGCTCCAAAAAAATGTGAATATTGTCAAAGGAAAATGATGGTTGGTCAGGAAAATGTTACTTTCCCCAGAAACAGAATATGGTGCCATTAGGTGACTGTTAGGGTTGCATCACAACCATATTTATTCTGGAAAAGTCTGCTAGAGGCCACAAAAATGATTAGTTTGCTTTCAAGGGTATGTTTTACATCAAAGTCAGTTAATTTTAAAATTGTGATTGCTTATTTTCAATAATAAGGATATTTATATATTTGTCTAAACAGGCTAAATACCCACGTAAAAGAAATACAGGAATTCATTAATGACCACTTCTTTGTGTAGATTAAAATTTTTGGGGTTGGTAAAAAGTTGGTAAAAAAGCGCCAATGGAGCTAATCTAGTTATCATTGGACTCGTGACCTGACTAAGGCGATGCTGCCACTTGTTTCTGACAGGAATCCGGTGACGCACCGACCCAAGATGCATCCTGGCCGAGGAGATTTGTCCTCCAACATTTCATTTGGACTCCTCGCCCGCCTCCCTCTCGCCCATTTGCCTCTGCCTCCTCCCGGTCAATGCTGGCTAATGAACGGCGTCTTTGTGAAGGCGTCAGCTGCTTTCCGTTCGTGGTGCAAAGCGCTCTAATTGGAAGAAACAATTATTGGCCACACCACTGATTTATTGAGCTGGAGATTAGTGCAGTGTATCAGCAAAGGCGGGATATGGGAGGGGGGCAGTCACAGCAGGTGAAGAAGATCGTGCAAGTGTGCGTGCAGGTGAGTTTGATGTGAGAGGAAAGGGGAGATATGGGAGGGATTTGGACCGCTCGCTGAGTCTATGCTCGGCAGATTGCACTTTGATTTTTTTTCCTCAGTCGCAATGTGACAAAACACAATGTGCATCCACTGCAGTGGAGAAGTTGCTTGGCAACATCTGCTAACCAAACTTAATGATGGTACGGGATGGTTGCAGTCCCCGTTGGTGCCTTGCAACTTTGGAAACTGCCAAAATGTCTTTCTAGTCCCTATAAAGTACAAAACAAATGTTCTCTATATTTCACAAACCACAGAGAAAAGTGTTGTTCAAAACACTGACAAAAAGGAAAAGACTGTGATAATCACTAAGTAGATAAAACGAGGAAGGATGAGACTTCTAAATGGTGAAAAAAATGGCACTTTTTTTTCTCCACTCGCATGATATTTTATGAAAATGAAGTTGCAATGTGAGAAAAAAAGAATCAAAAGGAAAACAAACTTAAAATGACAAACTGAAATATTACTTGAACAAACTGACGATGAGGAAAAAAAGTTGTATAAAAAAATATGTGATGAATAAATTTCAATCATGAAAAAGCTAGTAAAAATGATACTTGTATTTTTATTGATAAATAAATGAACATTTATTCTCACGAATAACGGAAAAAAACTACAGAATATTTTCAGCGAATTGAAGAGCTTCAGAGCAGGGAGTTACTGAAAGGAAAAACGCGAGGAGAGGACGCTTCTTGCATATTCATTTACACAAACAAACAACCCAGTTTGCCCACCACTGGTCTAGGTGACTCGAAAAAATGTTGTATTTTGCCAGGAACAACAAAGTAGAGAAGGAAATCGCAAATATAAAGTGAAAGAAATGAGACGCGATAGCAGCCAAGGTCAAATTGAATGAGGGAAAAAAAAAAAAGTAAGCTGCTGGACGGCCAGGGCTGCCTGGCGCTTTCAGAAGATCAGAAGATCAGAATGCCCTTTATTGTCATTGAACTCAGTGTACGGCAAGACTGGCGGAGGCTAATGGCGTACACGGGCCACAAGCTGCTGTTAGCCACGGGGGGAGCTATTAAGAAGTCAGGTCGGAGACAACCCTGATGAAGAGCCGATTTCAAAAGCCGCTGAAAGGAGAACGAGTTGGCAAGTCTAAACCAAGCGGATGAATCGCACAGTGGGACCGATCAAGATTGAATATATATATATTTCTGTTAATTATCAACATGTGGTATGAGTACAAATCAGCAAACTTATATATATATATATATATATATATATATATATGTATTAGGGCTGTCAAAATTAAAGCATTAACTCAGGTGATTAATCCCAAAAAATTCAACTCAGTTAAATATTTTAACTCACTTAACTCAGTTTTATTTATTTAAAAAATAATTTGCATACTTTGCAAATATTGTGCATATTAGCTGTCTTTAGCACGTCTCACGTTTAAGTTACCACTGTGACTTGCAAACCAACACTGCTGTGAGTGTGGCGCTTGTAAGAAGTTTTGAAAAATGTTTAGAAAACAAATGTCTGTAATGATGTCTCCATTTAGATCGCATTCATATATATATTATAAGCTTCGCAAAAAATAGTAGTTTAAAAAATGTGATCAATCACAATTAATCATGGAATTTTTTGTGATTAATTGGTTAAAAAAATAATCACTTGACAGCACTAATATATATATATATATATATATATATATATATATATATATA
This sequence comes from Idiotropiscis lumnitzeri, assembly GCF_059441095.1. Classification (NCBI taxonomy): domain Eukaryota; kingdom Metazoa; phylum Chordata; class Actinopteri; order Syngnathiformes; family Syngnathidae; genus Idiotropiscis; species Idiotropiscis lumnitzeri. The sequence goes on from NC_142399.1 coordinate 12,615,948, forward strand.
TATATATATATATATATATATATATATATATATATATATATATATACACACACACAGACACACACACACGCAACAACAGAAAAGTGCACTGACACGAAAGGAGGGAACTAAGTCATTGACGGCTTCCGATATGTCAAGAGTTTTAAATTTCTTTTATTTATTTATTTTTTTTTAACCATAATTCCATTCATACAGTTGAGCCGGGAATATTATTCGCTTCTGAGGTAGAATCAGAAAACGCTTTAATGGTTTGGTGGAGTTTTAATTTTGGTCTCACCCAAAATATTAGGAACAGTTCCAAATCAAGCCGGTCGACGTTGGAGCATTCATTCTGAGTTACTGTGTCATATGGAGTTCATATCAAGCCGGAAGACGTCACATGGCGTGTTTATGAAGTTGAGGCCGGACGTGGTTGTGTTTGCACAAAGAGTTTATTTAGCGGCGTGGAAACGCTCCAGTTGTCATCAGTGTAGTTTGGACGGGCCCTCCGGCTGCCGAATGTTTGCTTGGCCATCTGCTCGTCTTTTTGACTGTCTGTCCCTCTGAAATTAACTACCGCAATGTGTAACAGTTTCTCACTGATCAACATAATTAGCGACTACACTCTCTTCCCTTTCATTTTTATATCATTCAAAGGACGTGACTTGGCAGCGAGAACGCTTCCTCCTGGCGCCCTCCATCCAGCCTCAGACATCCAATCCAAACATGCTCACGGCTGTGGGTTAAAAAATATTTTTAAAAAAACATTGGAGGAATAAAAATGCACCTTCTCATGCTAAATAAGCATGGAGGTGCCAGGCGAACTCGTCACATCTTCAAAGTCGCATGAACTATAATATGCATTTTTGGCAACATTTTAAGAGTTCCCAGATGTCTTAATAAGTGCATGTCATGTTTTCCCCAAAATACATACCGCAAAGATTAACAATTGTTGGTGGATATTTCTCTCAGGCAGGAGTGCCCATGTCCGGTCGTCGAGAGCCCCTATCAAGCCTGTTTTACAAGTCGAATAGTCTCCCTTTCTCAACACACCTGATTGAAATGATCAGGGTCGTCTCCAGATTTCTCTATATATCAAAACCGTGTACCTCCAAAATAGTCACTTTTCAGGACACCACAAAAATGGCAATTTCATTCAAACATTGGTATCAAAGTCCGAAATTTGATCTCTCTCTCTCTCTCTCTCTCTCTCTCTCTCTCTCACTCTATATATATATATATATATATAAATGCTCCTCTATGTATATATTTGTATTTAAATTCATCCATAGTAAACACTAGATTTGGACCAATAATTTGGAATAATTGTCTTCATTAAATAGCGTAGGACTCAGCGCGAGTGCATTGCTGGGGGCTGTGTGCATTACTCTGCTATAAAGAGTATTTATTAATTGGCTCGTCAAATGCAGGCAGTCTGAACAAAATTCCTTATCGCCAAATAATTCATGCTCGTTTTCACTTGAATGGAAGTTGTTGAAATGTATCACAGGCTTGTCACCCTTAGAATTCAGGATATTGTTCGCTAACTTTTTTTTTTTTCACCTACACCTGAAAAACATAGTATATCAAAGATAGGCATGGTTGTCGAACTTTCCCTCTCAGTTTGTCTATTTTTCCCAAAGTGTCCGGGTTAGCGTTAGCATGCGAGTCACGTGCGTAAAACGAAGAGCAGCCGCGTCGCACCCGTCAACTTGCGTTTAACTCACCTTGGAAAAAAAAAAAAAAAAAAAAAAACAAAGTCAGGAAAAAGCGAAAAGGTGCTCTTGTGAGAGCAGACGCCTCGGTGAACACATCACAGCATCACTTTGAAATGTCAGCGTTGTCTTCGAATTACGTCCCCGCCTGAACAAACACACACACACACACTCCCACCGTCCTTATTAAGACATTTTTTTCCTCCTCGCTCAGCTCAGTAGTGGGAAGGAAAAGTTCACGTACAAGACAACTTCCTCCGCCTCACTGCTCACTCCAGTTACAAAAAGCACGAGGAAATGGAGCATGCGACACACACGCATGCGGCGGCTTCAACTCGGCACAATCGAGTAACACACTGAATTCTCTCAACTCATCAATAGCCGCAAGTGTTAACGAACCTCAAAAGTCCTTTATTCATTAAATAGCCATTGATTCTGGAGTGAGCAATATCAGTTGAATATTTTTAATAAAAGTCCTAAAGTGCTTTCTAAATACAGTTGAGTTGTTGCGGCGACGACGCGGCGGGCTGTTAGCTTGAAGCAGATGTATTTTCGCAGCACAAGCAAGTCAGGATGTGTGGGAACTTGAAAGATGTGAGACATAGTGCTATTTGATTGACAGTTGAGCGGGTGCGTGGTTTCATCACATTCAGCATGCCCACAGTGTTTGAGAGCGGAGAAAATTACAGTTGTATTCCATTTTGAAGCCTCATCATTTTTTTAATCATTCAAATCTGCCAAGGTTTTTGACAACACTCTTTTCTGTGCTGTGTAAAATTGTCAAGACATGTTTATTTTGCCTTTACGGGGACTAGGAGGATAAGGATAGCATCCTTTTGCAAAATCAAGTTGAAAATGTTGTAAGGCTCCACAGAAGCATGCATGCAACTACAAAGCATAAAGCTTTGCAGTCCAGCAAACAAAAAAATAATTACATATTGAGTAATAAAGGCGCATTTGAATGCCCTATCATTGCATTTATGTGCATTGCATTTGATGTAATAATGGGAAATCCTCCACTATAAGTTGGCAGAGCCGAAAAGCACCACAAACTCTTCAGAAAATCAACACACTCACTGCAGGCTGAAGATTATAAAGGATTTATCAGACGCCTGAATATTAGATTAAAAAAAAAAAACAACAAAAAAAAAACTTTAATAACCACTGGTGAAATTATTCTTCCAGGGCAGACTCACATATCACACAAGGCATATCAAACAAATAACTTAGAATATTAAAATAAATAAAACACATGAAAAGATGCAAATTACTAACAAAGAGCTAGGGCCGGGTGATTAATCAATTTTATAGATTATTTTTCTGAACATTTTGTTTCCAATCAATTTTTTTCGAGCTTCTTTCTGTTTTTTTTTTTTTTTTGGGGGGGGGTAATTGGGTGGTGGAAAATGTTTTGTTTTCACAGCCAAAAGCAGATTCTGACCGAAAAGTGGCAAAAATGTCCGTAGACAATGTTGCTTGGACAGAACTTTGCTAGCAAAGGCAACAAATAAGATGATTAAGTTATCTTTGCGTCATTGTTGCGGCGACTGAAACCAACGTCATCCTCAGAGTCGTCAAAGCATGTTATTAATTTACGACCAGTTGAATGAGTGCATTTGGACTTTTTAAGACCCACCTAATATTTGTGTCTGTCGCAATATAAGATAGCCGAATATACCAGAAGAGAGAGTAGATGCTCGCTTTTTCCATTCTTTCGTAAAAATCAGTAGAACATGGGTTGATTTCACCAACGACACCAATTTTTAACCAGCACTTTTTGTGAACATGTCAAGCAGAACAGTGACTTTCACGAGAATATTTTTTTGCTTTTGTGACACCACAAACTACAGAGAGGAAGAGCTTTTTGATGGCAAAGTAATCACTTCTTTACAGATGCAACTAAAACAGGCGCCATGAAAAAGGCTGACTCAGCACATTCGCAACACACATTTTCTACTACCTACCGTGACACATACTCTGTTTTTATACATTATAAATTCTGTTGGAGTGTCACGTGCCCAAACACATCCAATTTCCAACACATTAGCATGTCTCTGTTCATAATCGACAAGCTGAGATTTACTGCCTAATTTTCATCTTCTACTCAAAAGCAGTGCTGATCTCACATCCGAAGTAATCTATAGAGCTCTTTCAGTCATGACATTCCACAACTACCTGTTGAAAAAAATACACTGTACAAAAATATTAGTCCGTGGCGGCAAATTGGCCACGACAATGAGTGACAACTGATGAATTCCTGGAACATATAAACTCATAACAGAGACATTTATAATGATAAATTATCAAACACTGAAAAAACAAAAGAACATCAATAGTTGTATCATGTTCAAAGGAGCCAGGAAGACATCAGTAGTTATCTCGTATTACCCTTTGTTCTTGATACATTTGGCCTCATGTCATCTTAATACTCATCTTAGTTATTCATATACAGTTATGTATCTCAAACAAATGAAAACAAAAACAAAAGGACACAAATTTTCGATATAGTCTCGATGGAGTCTTGTTCATAGAGTTTCTCGTCCCATTTAATGATGCACAGTGAAACCTGACTCTAATTATTCCAGGTGTTCTCGGAGTGTGATGTGTCATAAAAACACAAACATGTTATGCAAATTGAATATTAAAAAAAAAAGCTCATGAATTGAGCTTGGAAGTGGCTCCAATACGTCAACTTTACGAGGCTCTGTAGCTTTATTCTGGTCGCATTCATTTACGCCGGCATAAAAGCAGGAAATTAAAGCCATACGTCACACGTAGGGGTGTTCTCCGCTATGGAAATGCGGGTAACGGCAAAGTGCTTTCTTTCCATGCGGCTGCACGGGGGGCATAATTTAGACATCCTCTTTCAAACGTGAGCTGGGCGAATGTTTCATGGAGAGGAGTGCCGTGAAAAGCTTTTAGTGCACATTAGTCGCATCAATCCCATCCGCAACGGCCAACAGGTCACCACTTGTCTTCTTTTTATTTATTTGTTGTTGTTAATTCATTCACGCCTCCGCTGCGGCAAATTGTTGTTTTGTTTGGTTGCTTTTCTCTTTTTGCAAATGGAAGATAAGTCACAAGAACTGTTGGCCGTATTACACTGGTCAACATGAAATTTGAATCCGAGATGGCTTTGAATATCCCTCAACATATTTTTGTTGCTAATTTAAAAAAAATGATCGTCTAATTTTTTTTCTAGCACGCCAGGTTTTTGAGAACGTTTCCCGTTTGACCTATAAAAGCTTATGCAATACGGATTTTACCAAGCATTGCCATTTATAGCTCTTACGTTTCAGAAAAATATTCCACCTGTTGCTGAACCTAACACTTCATTCAAAAATTGTACTAAATAGATTCCTGTTTCATATATTATGATCGTTGAGATTTCATTATGATGATGATGTTGATTATTATTATTATTATTATTATTATTATTATTGCGAAATCCTGAGAGCAGTGCAAACATTTTGCCTGAAAAGTTTTTAAATTCATAAAAAAAAAACAATTTTAAACCACCAATAAACATTTTCCACAAAATACAGAAGTTGGCTTGCACCCCCCTAAATTGTTTTCAAAAATATTCATCAAAATATTGAAAACAAATCTACGGATTGGTGGTGTCCCAGGTGCTGAACTGTGAGAATACAGTACATGGGTTTTAGTATTTTCATATCTTTATTGATTGATTGATGGTATTTTATCTACTGTAGGTACTTACAGGATTTATTTTGAGTAAATATTTGGTCATCCCTGCTTTAGTGAAGACATTGCATGCTATGCATCACGAAGGACCGAAGTAACAATGAAAGAGCAGCGCAGCATCTCGACGGCAGGACGTCACGTAGGCGATGGAGGCTCGCAGAGAAAAAGTCTACGAGGACAGGTGGGGTGGCAAACAAGCACGCCAATCCATTTGCATCTATTAAATATTTGATCCATTAATAGCTTGCGCCATCTGCTGTGAGGACGACGTGCTCGTGATTCACAGTGCACTCATCTGGATTATTGCGTCCAAGCCATTAATGTTTCACATTTCTTCTGTTTAGTTTTTGTTATTTCCTGAATGGATATAATCCATTCGAGGCACAAACTGTCACTGGAAGCGGGAGGGTGGGGTTAGGTGGTTGTGGCAGCACAGAAGCTACTTTTGTGCTCATCTTCAAAAGGGACAAATACGATTGGTCATTTGTAAAGGAGATGTGTTGTAATATAAATTAGCAGGAAATTCAGAAGATCAGCAAAACAGCGACTTTCTTTGTTAAATCTTTAGAATAGATTGTCAAATGTTATCATATTAAATACTACAAAATGAATAAAATAAACAGCACTGAATGTTTAAGGACAGCACGGTGGGCGACTGGTTAGCACGATGGCCTCACAGTGTAGAGGTTGTGGGTTCGATTCTGGCTCCGGCCTTCCTGTGTGGAGTTTGCATGTTCTCCCCGTGCCTGCGTGGGTTTTCTCCGGGTACTCCAGTTTCCTCCCACATTCCAAAAACATGCATGGCAGGTCGATTGAACACTCTAAATTGCCCGTAGATGTGAGTGTGCGCGCGCGGATGGTTGTTCGTCTCCGTGTGCCCTGCGATTGGCTGGCAACACGTTCAGGGTGTCCCCCGCCTACTGCCCGAAGATAGCTGGGATAGGCGTGCTAACCAGTCTACCACCGTGTCGCCACAAATACTTTCATACATTTACAATTTCTTCAAGTTGTTTAGGGCTATAAAAACAAGCTTTACTTGACAATAAATGCTATTGTAGTCTCGACATAAATTCATTCAAATGTACTAATGTCTTATCTTATCTTTTAATTCTTATCTCAAAAGCATGGAAAAGATGGAATACATCCTAAAGAAAGCTGTGAAAGTATGACATAAAAATGCGTAATATGCCTCCTTTTAAAGTACAAACGGGCTCTTAATCGCTGGTTTGTGAGGCCTGACGTCATCACACCTGCGCGCGTCCTCGTTAATTAAACAACTTAGTGCACTAAAGTGCGGTTGTGCCACTTCCCGCCACGCTGACGCGGTTTGATGGCTCACAGCGGGAGATGGAGCCATGTTGCGAATTAAAAGTCTGCTCAACAAAATTCCTGCGTTCGTGTTCACACGAATCTCACGAAAGCTCTGAGCGGGGCTGTAAAATATGTTTACGACACCGACAAAACGCACAAAAGTCATTAAATCGAGCTAATCGCTGTTATTCTGTGTTCATAAATTTGGCCCGCAGACGCACTAGCTTCCATCGGGTAGCCTGGCATCGTCCCCATTGCCTATGAGACTGCCAACGTGGTTGAGCAAAGCTCCCATTTGCACAGCTACTTTGACTTAAGAGGTGAATTTGTTCCATGGCCAAGTTTGTAAGTCAATTTTCTCGCACAGTGGACTCCCACTATTGATGCCCATTATAAATGCAGTGATTTTTTTTTTTTGACCCCCAAAAGATTGTTGAATAAGTACCAATAAGCATTTTATACAAAAAAAATAGAGTGGGCTCACAAAAGAATAAACAAAAAAAAAATATTTGTAAAATCCTGAGTATGTGATGTGACTGGACTTTTGTTCTTCCAGCACCTCCAACATTCCACTATTTTTGTTACATTTTTAATCTGTTCCAGCAGCCAAAAAATTTTTTTCTTTATGCGTTTCAAACACGGAAGAATACAGTGTTCTACATTAAGTTCACTAATGCTGGTCAGACTCGGTCAGTACGTTTCTTCGATTAGTATGATGAATTGTTTTTAAATAGTTAGTAGTCAATGTTTTGATTGTTTTCCACTTAACTGGTCCACTATCATTGATCTTTTTACGGCGCTGCAAACCTTTATTTGTATGTCAGGTTAAATCCTTCCAACAGGAATGGCTTGAACAAGACATCTTTTTTTCCTTTCGGCTTTTCCCTTCAGGGGTCGCCAGAGCGAATCAGTTGCCTCCATCTAACCCTGTCCTTTGCATCCTCGGCTCTCACCCCAACTACTTTCATGTCCCCTTTAGCTACATCCATAAACCTCCCCTTTGGTCTTCCTCTCTAGACCTCTTGCCACTTGGAAACTCAGCATCCTTCTACCAATATACTCACTATCTCTTCTCTGGACATGTCCAAACCATCTCAGTCTGGCCTCTCTGACTTTATCTCCAAAGCCTGAACAAGATATCAAACCCCCAAAATGTATGTCAAACGTAAAATATTCACTGAGATGTTGTAATGCAAAAAAAAAACCCCAAAAAAACCCGTAGCATGCAAGCAATAGATTCTTACAGGCTCACAGAGAAGAGAAGTCGACTGCGTTTCTGGAATCTGAATGAACTAACAAAATCCACGTTTTTATCATTTAAGTGGGCAGCCATTTTGCCGCTTGCTGTGGTCTCAAAATGACATCACAGTTGTTCAGGGTTCAGCTAACAACCAATCACGGCTCACCCGTTTTCTGAGTTTGATCATGTGACACTTACAAGCCGAGACCGCCCGGCAGTGTGACGGCAAAATGGCTGTCCCCTACGATGGATGAAGAAGAGTGCATTTTGCGGCTCCATTCCTATTCCACATACGCAAAATTAATCAGAATGCTGTGCTTAGACTACTGAGGCTGCAAAAAACATATTACATATTACATATGAAATTACATTTTCTGACTTGACTTCCCCTTTAAATAATCCAGAATAAAGATGCTGAATATGAAATTGTAATAGAGATTCATGAATATACAAGGCTAGTGCCGATTGTGGCAAGGCCACCGCAAGATAGCTCACCACCCAAAAAAAAGCTGAATGTAACTGGTGAACTGGATAATCGCCCAGCCCTATGATAAGGCTTTTCCACAGATGCTGTGTGACAACAAAGGATGAGGACACACGTGCCACTCACGGAGCCGTATCATGTCGCCATGAATGGCTTCTAAACTAACCACGCTCGCTGTAACTGCCATATCACAGCACACAGCACTTCACTCTGATTTGACGCGATAAAAGTTGCGGAAAAACAAACATGCCAGCACAAAGCGGGAGAGCCGAAAAGCAAAGGCAAAGAGTTCAATGGCGGCGCGGAGAAAACGATGACAAGTCTCCCGGGCAGCTGGAATCAAACGCAAAGAGACAATTGTGCGAGTTAACGAGTTCAATCATTTCTGCAACAAGCCTCAATTATTCATGCGGCTGCTGATTGTCACGCATCCATAATGGATCACATCACCTTCTATTATTCACGCGCTTGCTGGCGTCGCGCTGCGACCGACACTGCGTCACGACGGAGATGTTTGCTTTCATGTTGACATATGGCTCACTCAGCACTTTTAGCAGGCCTGTGGACGAGCAGCGCCATCATTGGCTCCAAGCAGGACGAACATCGCTGAAGTTTTTTTTTTCAGGCTCAAATATCTCATGAGAGCGTGTATCATTATTGAGATGCCTAGGAGGTACAGGACATTACAGTTACGTCTCCATTAAGGTAAATTACTTTGGAGTCAGCCAGTCCTCCCTCAAGCGCCTCCAACTGGTGCAAAATGCTGCTGCTCGTCTTTTAACTGGAGCTCGGAAGACGCATTATTATTTAGCTTTCGACTCAAACATGAGACTGTCGCTATTCTGCTGTTCCTCCGCTATCTACTACACATGTGTTATCATTTGTGTTTTAATTTCCCGCTAATTTATATTACACCATATGGAAAGCACTTAGTTACAGCTTCACCTGTTGTGAAATGCGCTATAGAAATAAATTGTATTGGATTGTATTGTACCACCATTAGCTAGAGTTTGCTCACAATGGGCTTTTCTGTAGTGTGTCAAACTGACAAGGCCGGTATGTAAGAATGCAATCGTGGGATCAATGTGTTTGTGTTTTTGCAATCCTCAAGGTGAGTGTTGGTGGGCAGAGACTTGGGCCGCACACCTGCTTCCCATTAGTCATCAACTGAGTATTTAGGAGAAGCCGAAGGCACAGGAAGGTGTTAGGTCCTTTTTCATTGCTTTGCTGGGGTTTTGTTGCTGGTAGTTTGACCATCTTATTAAATGTGAGTACTGCTGTCACTTCATTTTTTTGGGGGTGTTTCACGCCTTGTGTAGCACCTCTATGAGAGGGTTTTGCGTGTCCCAAATACAAACTTATTGATTTGCTTCTTAATTTCATGTATTGGTGATGCTGCATGCTGTGCATTTGACTGCTGGTGGCAGATCTTGGAACCTTATGAGCATTTGGACCCTGAAGTCATTTTATTTTAACTTGTTAGTCATTTTTGAGTGAGTGGATTTTAACAAGAGTAGATCAAACCATAGTTTTAGAAAGTTCTGTTAGGAAATGCGCAGTGCTGTCACTTATGCTGCCTCATCAGGCAGATTAATGTTCAGGTGTGCTCAGAATGCAGTTCAAAAACAGGACAGACTTCATTTTGTTTTTTTTGGTGGTGGGGGGTTATTTCTTTCTCTATTGGTTGAACTTCCCTAACTAAATGTTTAGAAATGGGCTATTGGCCAATCCTGTAACCCTTGCTCCTGTAAGCTGAGTCAATAAATTCACTGCCACTGTTTTTGATGTTTTTAGTTGTGCTGGACATCAGACGACAATGGCAGTGAGAAGAATATTGGCTTGTCTCTGTTTACTCGCAGGTAATGTTATCCAAGTAAAGGGTGTTTGTTCATGAGGAGACCAATAATTTAATTTTTTTTGTTGTTGTTTTTTTCTGGCAGTGTGGCCCTACTCGCATCAAGATGACACTCAAACAAATAACTGCAACTCTCAACTGCTGGAGGACCTACCGGCTAATCTCCAGGTACTTTTGTCTAACATATCGTATTTGTCAATTGTCAAGATGTTCCAGAAACCATTTGTTCTTGTTTTTTGTGGTTCCTGGAACCAATTGTATGTACCATTTGCACAGCTTGCGGAGTTCTCTGGAACATACTGCCCAGTAGTTGTAAATCAGGCTGTTGCTGCAAGACTTCCCTCCATTACGTACATTAGGTGTTGCTACAAAGTAATAGAAAAATGTCCTATCAACCCAACCTCTTTTGCCTGAAGTCAGCTGGATATTACTTAAGCTTACCTTTATGAAATACTAATAGGTGTGTTGGTAAAAAATGTCTGGGTAGATGTTTGGACTCCATGGAACTAGTCTGAAAATGAAGCCCATTGAAATTGTTTTGTTTTTTTTAAATGGAGAGACTATAATCTTATGTTCAAAAACTGTTATTATTTGTAACCTACATAACTACCATAATAAAGCTAATCTTTTGACAGTGTTACATTATTACAGAATTGCATTGCATATTCTGGTGTGAAAATGGGCCATAATTCAATGTATTGACTTGAAGCTACTTTCCTGGTGAGTATTCTAAAATGGCCTTTATGTGTTCCTGGTATTCTACACCAGGTGGCAGTAGAATGCTGTGTGAAAGCCAGGTGGAGCCCACAGCAGAGAGCCGCCCTGCTGCGCTCCATGAGGAATCTTACTGAGATGCTGCACACACATCAGCTGCGCGGTAAGATCAAACAACTTCTTACTGATTATTTTGAACACGTTCTTGTCACTTCGAAATCCAAATGGCTCAATTATTTCGTTAGTACGACTAAAACAAATTGCGGTGAGGAGTGTGGGATGCATTAAATGCATGTGCTAATGCAGTTCTGGCTAAAACGAGAGTGACACCTCTAAAGTAGATGATTTAAAATGCCTCTGAAGTCGTAATTCATGTGAGAATTTGGCGTATTGGACATCTGGGCAAGCATGTTTACAATACTACCCGCCCATGTTCCCAAATGCATATTTCCTGCAGCTATGAAAGGAAATTAAATTGGTTTTGAAATGTAACTGACTGCAATAGAAATGGTCTGACCGCTCAGTGTGACACGACCCATCAAATATTCACTAATTTTAGCAAGCTATTGTTGCATGAACGCATACCTGGCAGCACTGCAGCTTTGGAATTAAAATCTCTGCTAATTTGTTTCCCCCCTCCTGAACATTCAAAAGCAAGTTGGCTTAATTTAAAATCCATATGTGGCAGACTTGGTACAACCGAGATGGACAAATGGGACTGGTGGTAAGTCAATGTGCCGTGACAATGAATGTGATTGAAATGAGAAGTGTTGTGCAAAATAGATGGGAATCTATAAAACCACTCCATGACATTTGTTGCACAAGTTTAAAAACGTGTCAGTCTTATTGAAAGTGCCGTTTACATTCAGATTGCCAAGGCTCTGAGCCCATGCAGTGCCCGCAGCCCGAGGTTCCCAAAAATGGAGGCTTGGCATGCGCTACCATAGCCAACAGGCGCTTCTGTAAACCCCTTTGCAATCATGTAAGTACCGCACATGAGCAATACAACTCTGGCTGTAGCTGACAAATGAAGTGACTCTTGCCGCCTCCCTCAGGGTTACGACTTTGCCTTTCTGAGGAAAAGCAGAGTATTTGAAGAATGCAGCGCGGCGACGGGTTTCACATGGAGCAGTCAGTACATTGGAGGAAACAAGCTGGCGGTTTGCAACGGTGGGTGTGAGAATGGAGCAACTTTTTTCTTTTTCTTTCTTTCTCATTTAGGGTGACTTCAGTTAACAGACTGCATGTAGTTGTCACCATTCCCATTTAGGAATGCTAATGTCTAAACAAAAAATAATGCCATACTTTCTGTGTCCATCACATCTCTGCTGCCTGTAGAAGCGACTCTTCAAGTGGCTGGGGCCGAGACGGCGTACTTTGCCGAAGATGAAGACTGCCTGACCACCAAGGGTAGCAAACAAACAAAGAGTGACATTCTTCAAGACTTTGTAGAAGAGCTCAAGAATCACAATGATGGAGATGTACAGTCACTCTGCCTGCTGTGTGGCTGAGCATTAAAATCATTGAATCAGAAACTATGCAGTGCTTCATTTTGTTATAGCCACAATGAGTACGCTTAGTTTGTTCCCTCAGAATTGGGCACTATTTTGAATGCTATAATGGCTGTTCATATATTGTCGATGCCCTTCGTGGCGAAATTTTTAAATGGGCTATAGATTAATCATTGAAATTTACCGTCTATATTGTGAATACAATAATCCTTTTTGTGGTGAATGGGGACCAGAACCCGCTCCAGTGAAAAGTAGAGAGAAGTGTATTCTATGAATATTTTGGAAAAATCCAGAAAACAATCAAGTGGTGAGGATTACTGTATATGCGGCCAGTACCGTCCTAACAAGCCTCAAAAGATGTAATGTAGCAGCAACCTGTTTTGTGGTGCTGCTCTGACATGTTTATAAGACACTTGGAATGCAAATGAAGTTTCCAAGCTCATGTACCAATCCTAGCGATGGTGTCTTGAACCATTGATTGATCCATGACACAGATGGTTCTTATTTGTGAAAACTGAAAATGAGTATAATTGCAAAAAAAAAGTTGTAGATTGTGCTCAATCTACAAATGTTTAACATTTGTATGATCACAAGTTGACTGCTGCACTGCAGCAAGATGCAGCTCAACTAACTTTTCTGTACTTTTGATGAATAGAATTCATTTTATTGATACTCATCATTGCAGGGCAATGTGACAATGAACACGCATTGCACATGTTGCACACCAGAGGTCAGCATGCCCCTACTTAGTACAGGGTCTGGATCAACACGACCAAAACCTCAAGAACTCCTTTTCTCAGAGGCTATGTACAGCTTTAAACAAGTCACAAGATTCTAATTAGACAAAACAAAAGGTTCTGAGAATTTAAAGACTATAATTTGTAAAGATGCTGAAGACATTTATTTTAGTAACTTTTATTTAATTTATTTTTTATAAAGAACCGTTTACTGTGTGTCAAGCGGGTTCATAAATGTCAATTTTTAACATGGAGAGAGAAAAAAAAAAACATGTCAACTTGTCACTGCAGAGCACACTTTGTGTGGAGAGGTCCAATTCCGTTATTGAGGATATGACATTGGAAATAATGAACCGGGTAAACATTCACAATCGTCGGCAAGACCAATTTTCTGAGCAAGAACAAAAAGGAAAACCTCATCACCAGTGCTGTACAACTTGAGTCTGGACTTTAAACTGAAGCACACATTTTGGGAGTTTTGGGTTTGTAATTCAATGGTTCTGGCAGAATATGTCAACCTGTTAAATTTTTTTCGTTGCGCAAACAAGAATAACAATGTGCCGCTTCTTAGGCTGCTCTGCACCCTTGCAGCTGTCCACCTTCTACGAGAAACACATTGAATGGACTACATGACTACCAGTCTAAACAAATAACCCTGGCGTGGTGCAACGTGACGTGGGTCATAACGGTGCCTTATTGTGCTCGCTATTATCACAATGGCATAGCATGAGTACGTACGCTCTGGAGGTGTTGGACTTCCATTTTGAGGGTTTCCAGTAGGAGCTCCATATCTCCCTCTTGGTGCATCTCCAGCTCCTTCTTCATCCTGGTCAAGCAAAAAGTGGAGTTAGTGTGATGCCAAATCAAAAGAACAATTATGGAGAAAGAAAACACCCCAGAACAACAAAACATTTTTTTTCCTGTGGAACCTATCTAACCTGATGCCCTGGTGTTTGGACGATTCTGAATCTAAATTTCATCCACACACATACAACATAATCAGTTTTCGTACCCCCGCCCCAAAAAAAGCTGAAATTGTGAAAAAGAGTTTAAATGCCATATTTGGCTCCACCACCGAGTACGGTCCAGATCTCACTTTGCACTTTGAACCATGAGCAAATGTATTTCAAAACAAATCCCAAAACATATTTCGCAGTGCCTTACAGAGGATGAGGGTACAGTCTTTCTTGCTTTAGCTACATGAGACTTTAAGCACAAGAATAAAGATGTGGTTAAATGAATCGCCCGATTAGAGCATCAATCAAAAGTGAGCATTATAATCTTGTAATATAATACAGCTCGTTCTTGTATTGAATCACATTAAATACCTGTGAAGTGGAGAAAATGAAAAGGGAAGCTGTCTCTTTGTAACAGTACAAAAAAGCATGAATGTGTTCCTTTTTTTTTTTTTATTTTTTATTTCACTCCGTAGCAGATGTCTGAAGGTTCAATAGCACATTATGTACTTCCATCTTTTCAATTGGAGAGTAATGAAACACTTGGGCAACAGAGGCCAAATTACATTTTTGCAAAGGGCAGCGTTTGTGTTTACTTTTATTGGCTATAAAAGAACATTTTTGCAGTGGCATTGTTGTGTTCTTCGGAATAACACCCAGACGTTCAGGATTGCCATTTCTCATTGTTTATATAACATTTCTTGTCTTGAGTAAGCGGGAAGATAAATCCCACACATGCAAGCTCTAAATTCTCCGCCCTGTGCCTCATACGTTTTTGTGAGGAGAGAACAATGTGCACAGTGAACACTTTTTTGAACGACTCCAGCACTCATTCAAATGGACATGCATTCAATTTCCACCAGTCGATGCGAGGGGAGTTAAATATGCCTCTTAAAGAGACAGCGCGGCCTGGCTTGGCACGGGATTGATGGCTCGTGATCGGAAGAATGAGCCGAGGCACATCCTCAGCACTTCCTGGGGGGCCAATAAGGCCGAGGGGGGGGGGGGGGGGGGGGGTTAATGAAGGGCCCGCTTTTAATGAGGCTGATGGATGAACAGGACACGCTAAGTACATGCGTGATTTAGGGTCAGCTCAGGGATGGCGTGGGGGTTGACAGAGGCCAATAGCGTGAAAAAGACAATACAATACAAACAGCCTAGTTTGTTCCAGGTCAGTTCGATACAGGCAATGAAGAACATTTTATGCAAATCACAGCAGAAAGAAATAACAAATTATAAACGGTGAAGTAGATATGACAGAATAGATGCAGTAATTCCGAGACAGCAGGCGCAATAGATAAAAAAAAAGATGACACCATCCGTCACAGTACATACGATACAGTAGTACAAGTGCCACGTTACATGAAATACAATGGGTAAAACACAGTAGATATGATACAGTAGCTAAGATAGATACGTACAGTGTGTTACTGTTGACAGGATACAACTATCAATACGAAAGAGTAGGTCCAACCTACTAAGATTGACTTTTATCTGAATGATTCATGGACAAAACAATCATCCATTACATACTAATCATTATTTGCAGCCTAAAAGATGCATAGTGATACTTCCACAAAAGAAACACTGAGATTTCTAATTAAAAACCTTGGGTGGGGATTAACGACATTTAAATTTAAAAAGAAATAAAACATGTTGCATGTTGGTATATGGTAATTAATAAACAGCCTTCAATATGCAACATCCATCCATCCATTTTCAGTACCGCTTCTCCTCACAAGGTTCGCGGGGGGGCGCTGGAGCCTATCCCAGCTATCTTCGGGCAGTAGGCGGGGGACACCCTGAACTGGTTGCCAGCCAATCGCAGGGCACACAGAGACTCACACTCACACCTAGGGGCAATTTAGAGTGTTCAATCAAACTGCCATGCATGTTTTTGGAATGTGGGAGGAAACCCGAGTACCCGGAGGAACCCCACGCAGGTACGGAGAGAACATGCAAACTCCACACAGGATGGCCGGAGCCGGTATCGAACCCACGACAGCTGCTGTCTCTCACTGTGAGGCCATCGTGCTAACCATTTGTCCACCGTGCTGCCACAATATGCAACAGTGATATTTATTTGTGCAATGAGTGAATTACTAGACTGGCAGTGATAATCAGTAAGGAGATGTGAATCACATATTCAGATATTCTAAAGTCATATTGCAGGAAGGAATGCAATATGTATAATCTTGATTGTACATAAAGTCATATATGTATTACGTTATTGCACCGTGTCCAAAAAGTATTTACTTCACACAAGTAAGTGTTACATACAAATGACTCAATGGTAAAACACTGACAAAATGTTGGGGCATTAGCAATAACAATGCCCCTTCCTTCCTTCCTGGATAGCCATAGATTTTCTGTCAGTAATGAAATGAAGGAGCCTCAACCTGGTGGAGCACCGAGAGGCACAGTCCGCCGCATCCATTCAGTAAGCACCTGCATAAGTCAATATGACAAGTCACGTCAGGTCGCGTTGCGGAAGTTCTTTTCCATTTAGGACAAAAGAAACATTGCCTCTGACTCTTATTCAAGGCGAAACTTTTCAGAAAACCGCAGAGTAAAGCGCCTTCCTTCTCTCAGAGGCGAGTGAGGCAATGGTGGCAATGTCGATGCGCACACTCATTATCCAAATGTTTTTTCCGATTTTACTTTTACACTACTTTATACTTTGACATTGTACGTTATATATATACTCATCTAATCTAATGTAGTCTGATATTTTTACTAAAGACATCCATCCATTATCTAAGCCGCTTTTCCTCACAAAGGTCGCAGGCGTGCTGGAGCCGATCCCAGGCATCTTCGGGCAGTAGGCGGGGTACACCCTCAAATGGTTGTCAGCCAATTGCAGGGCACACAAAGACAAACAACCATCCGCTCTCACACTCACACCGAGGGACAATTTAGAGTTTTCAATCAACTTACCATACATGTTTTTGGAATGTGGGAGGAAACCCACGCAGGCACGGGAGAACATGCAAACTCCACACAGGAAGGCCGGAGCCAGATTCGAACACTGAACCACTGTGAGGCCATCGTGCCAACCAGTCGCCCACCATGCCGCATTACTAAAGACAACCTGTTTTAACATATAATTCAGGGTTATCTGTTTCCCATTTGAATTGTATTTCAATGTTTTTTTTTCGTATTTTTACTTCTCAAGACAGTTTTTGGATATATTTTTAATTCAACTACCATTGCTAAGAAAAAAAATGTACTTCTTTCATGAGATAATAATATCCACTATTGTGCAGGGATACTTGGGACAAAGTATTTGTGGTCTTTTACATATACATCCTTGAAAATCCACAATATTGGTGGCGGGGGCGGGGGGTGTACAATCTCACTGCATAACGAATATGTTATTATTCCTCACGTGTAGCCTGCTGCAAAGCGTGTTTGCTAATCGCTCCAACCTGCACGCCTCCTTGTTCAATCACCGTCAAAGTGCTGACAGCCTCGACGGCATGGCCTCGCCGTTGCGCATGTCGAGCAAATGAACGACAAGTTAATGATGCTAAAATCGGGTTTTTAACGTTGCTAGCAAACGACCGGGGCCAGCGGGACGCCAGCAGCAGTAGCAAAGCCTAATTGCACTTGTCTTTAAAAAGATGGATTTGCAACAGTGGCTGTTAAAATGTATTTAACGTTAGAAGAGCAGAGCAGGCTGCTGGCGAGTTGTCCGGCATTTATTAGGAAGCAAACGCCCCAAGAAGGATGAAAAGACTCACTTTAACACCCAATTAAACATCACTTGAACACCAGGACGCCTCCAAACAGCCTCTGATACATAGCAGTAGTTTATTACTTTTTGTTTCTGCCGCGGAGATGCTCTTGCTAGGTCTGACACTTATTCTGTGACTGAACTGTCA
Source organism: Idiotropiscis lumnitzeri (assembly GCF_059441095.1). NCBI lineage: Eukaryota > Metazoa > Chordata > Actinopteri > Syngnathiformes > Syngnathidae > Idiotropiscis > Idiotropiscis lumnitzeri. Next base: position 12,634,039 of record NC_142399.1, read on the forward strand.
TGCAAGTGTAAAAATAGCTTAAGTATTAAAAGTTCTGTGTGTCAATTTCTTTTGATCACTCACGTGACTATGGCGTCGTCCGTGAAAGCTTTCTGACCGGCAGCCTGGTTTTGGGCCTGCAGAGCCGCTGTCATTTCTTTGGCATCGTTCAGCTGCTGCTCCAAGTCTTATTTGTTGATTTGAGATCACACAGCCGGACTCATGTTAGATTCACCATCTGACGCGAGGGTAGTTGACCTGACCTGCATGAATGCTTTTGAGGGCCTGCAGTTGAAGCTGTAGACTCCTCTTCTGAGACACGAAGTCACTCAGGTGACGGTCCCTCTGAACCATCTCCTCCATTGCTGAGTTTGTTGAGACAAAAAACAGAAAATGAGAAGAATGTGTTGAGATGTGGCTTGGGAACATTTTGAACATTTCTTAGTGAAAGGAAAAATGCAAATATGTGAAACATAGTGCTTGTGATTGAGAATGACAACATGACAATGGTTCAACATTTTTTTAACTTTGCTCCATTGACTATTTAGAAACACAAAGTCACCTTCATTCACAGATCAAATACAGCCTATTAGGGTTGGAGGATATGCAGGCCTTAAAGTCAAATCTCAAATTATTTTCACAAAAATCCAATTTCAAAAGATACTTATATTATTTAAAACAAGTTTGCTACTTTTCTCTTCTTCTCTTCTAGGATAGACTTCATTTCTCTTGATAGGAACCAAGCTTTTTTTAAACTTTTTTGGGGCCAATTTTTCTCCATACAATTATTTCACCAACCTCCACGGAAATAAGAGAAATATTTTGTGTCTGTGCAAATAAAGTAAAAAAATATATATATATTCCCACAAATTAGACCGCACCCCCATCAAGTTGTCTTTTGTTAAAGCAGAGGTGAAGCGAGGCAATTTTTATCGATTGGTACCTTGGGTTCAAAGTTCTCACCACCATTGTCTCTGTGATTGCTTTCCAAAGGGCTCCTTTTTACACATACAAAAAACAATAAGAACAAATATGTCACACACGAGGAGCAGACGCTACACTGAACTAACTTTATGGTAGGGAGCTTGTGACATCACTAACTAGGCCACGCCCCTTCACAGCATTTTGTGTGTGACTTTCAGACTAATTACCCTTCATGAAATTAGGTCATTTCTTCCATTCTCTCTTCTCATATATTTGACACTGCCGTGTTATTTTTCTTCATCAAAAAATGAAACCACAGTGGCGTTTGGGGGATCCTGGAGCAGATTCGTTACAATTTTTATGAATAAGGCCGGAACGGTACCAAGATCACAGCCGGAGGGCGGGGGACTGACCGTCAAAAAAAGGGTCAATTTCCCAGCTCAAGTAAATTGAGTTGCGGTGAAATAACAAATCACAATTGTTAGTTAAAGTACCACTGTACTGAGTAAAAAGAAAAGAAAAAAAACAAGTCATCGCTCCTTGCAATTAAATCGTTAAATCGAATAAATGGATAACATGGAGTGCCTAATGACCTTTGTACAAAGAGTCCACCTCCATGTCCAGCATGAGGACCTCGGCCTGCGTTTGACGGGTCACCTCGGTGCCCCCGAGGAGACTAAAATCACAGTTGAAGCTTGAGATCTCCCGCAGGAACACTTGCTCCTCGTCTTTAAATCCCGCCTTCATCCTTGCCTGGCATGTAAGGTCAGACCACATAAGATACAATAATGGTCTGAGCAGTGTTGCGTGATCAGAGTACGTCAACCAACCAGACGTTGTTGGAGGCGCACCTTCTCGCTGAGGAGCGCTTCGCTTTGCTTGGAAATCTGCTCATTGCATTTCTTCTTCAAGTCCCACTGCAGCCTCATGCCAGACAACTGCTGCTCCTGAAGCGTAAACCACTTTCGAAAATCAAATACAAGACAGATGTGTTGCCTCGCTAGATTCCGCCTAAAAGTTGCTATACTGGGCTTTCGGGTGATATTTCTGGATGAACATAAAATGCACTATAACCTTTACGAGTGAACTTAATTTGACCTTCCCTGAACTTTCGAATGTTGAGTTCTGTCAGACACATTTTGAGAAAAAGGTCAGATAAAAGAGCTACTCGATCATGGACAGGCACTCCAGACTAATCTGTGACATCATATTTCACCTTTCCAAAAGGGAACCGCCTGCTAACACACCATGTATACATTTCATTATTGACCTTAGTCATCTCGGGTCAGATTCAAAATCAATCAAATGCTCTTCTTGATTAAATTCTCTCTGAAAATGAGCATTATAGTTGAGAAAGGCCTACAAAGTGTCTTTCACAAGACAGGCGGGTTTAAATGCAGTGCATCCGGTCACTGCAAAAAGACAACATGCCAAAGTATCCATATGATCGGAATTCAATGTGATGGTGTTCATCTTGTTGTGCAATTTTGCGAGCCAGTGGTACAAGTGTTGTTTCTCGAAGAGGTTCTTCAAAGTTTTCTCAGGTCAACTTTTAACATCCATCACGAAGGCAGCGAGTTTATCATATCACTATTAAACGGTGACGCAGGAAGGCATGAAATCATGGAAGCCAGAGGTTCTCAAACAACTTTCTCCACCGTGAGGGAACCCAAAACTGTGCGAATCCTTGATGCATTTTTGGACCACACCAGATGCTTTCAACGCCGCCAGCGTACATCAGGCATGATGTAAACACAAGTGAGGAGAGGTTGTGCTCACTCACTCACCCACGCACGCACGGCATGCACACATTACTCAGATGTTGCTCACGCAAATCGCACAGCCAGATTTGCTGATCTAACACTACCACGCAGGAAGCAGTTGCTCAAGCGAGCTGGTGTCAGACATGGCATTTCAAGCGTGCGCTACTTGCGCCGGCTAATGTTATCCGCTGGAAATTAGACATTGATTTCGTCATCGATCCGCTGCCGCGCTCATCTAACGGGAGAGATGAAGTGTTTGAAATCATAAAGCGGATCAGATGGTCAATATGCCAATATGCTTGACTTCTGTTGATGCGTCACTTGAAACTCGTACTTACTGCCTTTGAACAGAAACACATGGCACTGTTTTACGTTATGTTCTTGATCACATTTCATAAAATGAAAGTAGATCCCATGTAGGAAATAAAGTACAGTGAAATGTCATCGATTTGTTTCTGTGGAATCTCACAACTATTCACCGAGTCAAAAATGTAATGCAAACGTAACAACGAATGGGAAAGTAGTTGCGACTTCTACTGTACAGTTTTTTTAAGCCATTTGTTTTTTAGGGTGATGTTGAGTAGTGAGTTTGAAATAATATTAGGACTGAACCGATTAATCCGCCATCCAATTTTATGGGCCGATGTTAGCCCCTTCCAAAATAAGCACAATGGGCTTGAGTTTTGCCGGTTAAATGTCAATATATTCTTCCTCTCTCGACAAACTGTGAATGCTATTCAGTGTTGGGCTTAATCAGAAATGATGTGCTTGTCCTTCTTGCACACTAATTGGAGAAGTGTCTTTTGTTGAGTGTTGCTCACCTTCACTTCAAGTTCTTCAGTGGTCTGCTGATACTTTTCTGTTGCAGCTTTCACCTGAGAGTTGCATCTGATGATGGCTGCTTTCACTTCGACACACATACAAACATCATGATAGATGATAAGCTTGAAGCATCCGTGTGCCTTCAGAGATTTTACAACACAATAAAAAAATAAATAAATAAATAAATAAAGTTTCATCTGACCATCACACTCATCAGGCTAGTTTAGCATCTAAGAGAGTCAATTGCAATTAATTAGCTCCACTGAGCAAAGCACACAACTCACCTTCTTTTAACTTTTCATTCTGCTCACTGAAGTGTTGTTCTGCCAGGAGAATTTGATGGAAAAGTTTGTCCAAACTCATAGTGGCTGTGAGGAGGTCTGAAAAATCAACAGAAACAGTTAACTATAAGTGACTTAGCGCAAGGTAAATTTGAACACGCAACTAAAATAGAAATCCAACATTCCATGTTTCGCGACCTGTATACAACACAACTAGTTCTTGCAAAATTTGTAATTTTTATATCAACTGAATACATGTTGCCACAATGCCTGAACGGCATTTGCCGAAATGTAAAACATATGAAAAACAACCTTCAACAAGATATTCTTCAGCAATGTTTCCGTTTGCACCACTCGGGTCATGTTAACCGCACCACTGGATTGACGTTTTATGTAGTCACGTCACGCCAATCCATGTCCAGTGCGAATGCACCAATAATTAGGTTTTCCTCTTTGAAGTGGCAACACTTTATGATTTAGTTTTGGAATTAATGACTTGAAAATAATTAACCTATTGTCGGTTTGCTGTTTCTGTTTTTTACAACCTTTCCAATGATACCAACCTTTGGTGAGAATTGGTTTATTTTCACTATTTTCAAAGTTGATCACAAAAAAACGACACGTTAACTCATTTAATATTTGAGATTTGAACTAAACACCCACTAGCTCAGTCAGCCATGACACACCTGTCAATTATGTCCCAATTAGCATAGCAGCTTCCAGCCAACATACACTACTGCAGCTAGAATTAGATTTTGGTGTTTTACATCTATAACATTGGGGTTTTTTGTTTGTTAGTTTGTTTTTTAACCACCCTATGTTACCTAATGTTTGTACCACTTTTGGTTAACGTGTCAGAGGCAATTGCTCGACAACACGACGACAGCTTGTTACACCACCATTGGTCGCTTAAATTTCAATTTTGTGGAATCACAACACCTTAAAGACTCTCAGTCATCGCTACAACATTACTAAAACCCAAGGTTTAGTGGGTAGGTTCTGTTATCGACTTATTAATTTAATTGAGTGGCACATGACTCACCAGCGTCCCGAACCTTGTGCTTTTCTTGCCATTTTATGGTCAGGTTACAAGTTGTGGTTTCGGAACTTCCTGCTAAATAATGCCCCCATACTTCAGTTCGACACATGTCACTGGATTTGGGACATATGGCCACTCCCAATTTTATTACGCAACTCATTAATATGATTAATCTTAAAATTTGATCAATTACATGTATTAACTTGCGATTTAATAAGATATATGACACACGTTGCCCACCCCGGATTTATATGAACAGACTAATAAATATGGTTAAAAAAACAACAACACCAAAAATGAAAAGTAAAAAAAAAATTGCATTAAATGCAGCCTAATATATAAGTAATTAACTGCGCTTGCCTTAGAAAGTCATGACAAAAGCTGAGATGCATTAAAAAATCCAAGAAGATGAAGAAAAACAACAAGAGAAAGAAGATTAATAACAGAAACCTTGTAATTCACTTAAAAATCCCGAAAAATCAATTATTAATTATTATTAATATTATTTATCCTCTTGGCAAAAACAATGTGCTGGGATAGACTGCCGCTTTCCAGCGAATAAGGAATAAACTAGCCTATAAAATCAACTAGTGGACTTTTTTTTTAAATTGAATTAAAATTGGTTTATTATTTTATTGCAGACTTAATCTTCGTGTATTCGTTTTTTTAACTTCGCCTACATGAATTACCCCACGGCCTGCTTTACCGAAAAGAATCGACAGGTGACGCCAGTGTCCACTGTGTCACCGTCTTCTATGGACGCCTTATAAATATATATATATATATATATATAAATATATATATATATATATATATATATATATGTATATATATATATATATATATATATATATATATATATATATATATATATATATATATATATATATATATATATATATATATATATATATATATATATATATACACACACATACACAAGATAACATCCCAACTTAAAATTCTTCACACAAATGCAACTCTTCTGTGTGTTTTTGTTTGAATAAGTGTGCACAAATGAGGTCGTTGCTAGAGAGGGAACTTAATGAAACACTTCATAAAGGCTTCGAATGGTCCTTTAGAGTGTAGAAATGATACTTTGAAAGAAAGTGGGGAGGTGAATTTTCATCGTCAAGTTATTTTCGTTACGCGCGCGCTGGGACCGCGGTGCTCATTAAAGATAAATATGTATTTGTGCTCTTAACACGGCCGCGGCGTCTTGTCCTCTCGGGCTCTCGGCTTCTTCTTGAGCTCATCCTTCTCTTTCTTGCGTGCGCTGCACGCTGCACGCATTGGCGTTCGCGCACTTGTGGGGGAAGCTGGCGCGCTCTTGCTGCTCAATGCGCCACTTGGTCAGACGCGAGCATCCCGTCGGACGAGCACAACTGGACTCCAGCGGGATTTGCTCCTAACAAGTACACGCGTGAAAGGGGATTGCTTTTGTTTTCGGTTTTGAATGTGTGGCAATGGAATTCCTACTCGTGGATTTAAAGTGAGAACCAACTTTGCGCATTTTCTTCCAACGAGACTGTTTCTTGTCGCGCGTGAGGAGAGGATGATGCTCGCTGGACTCTGTCTTCTTCTGCCTCTTTTAGGTACATATTCGCCTCTTTCTTTTCGGCCTTATTTGTATTTTTTTGCGGTGGCGGTGAGGGTGAAGCCTGGTTCAAGCTGGAGAAGCTCCCAAGGTTCGTTCGAAGGTCCGCCTTGTCAGGATAATCAACTTTTATCCACAAAAGTTTGAATACTTATCATGGTCCTGTCCCCTCACTTGTAATCGTTCATATTTGATAGTAAAGTTTGCAAATTTGGAAATGAAGATATTTGCACTGAATGGAACGTTTCTGCCAATAGCTGCATCACGAGACTGCTGCTATTCAGAAATGTTTCTAATGTCTGACTCTTTCGTGTAGCTAAACAGAAACACCAACATACCACAAACATGTGCACAAGACTTGATACAAAATGAGTGAAAATGAGAAAAAATAATAGAGGGCAATATCGATCTGCGTCCCAACAAAAATTTTATAAAATGAAAAAGAAAAACGTTCTAATGCTTTGAGCCTTTCATCTCATCGTTGTACCAAAATATCAGAAACAGTAAAACTGTTGTTCTAGGAATGACAATGGCACATTGATGTCCAAAATTGTATTATCAAAACACAAATAATGACACTGTAATATAGCAATAAGAATTTCTTTCTAATATTTTGATGCTTTCTTGTAGCGATAAAAAAGATAAGCGACATATCACAAACACTTGTACAAGACTTGATACAAAACATTCAACATGTCATTTATCTTACTTTTAAACTGAGAATTGTTTAAAATAACTATTTAATTCATTTTAATATTGGAACCAGAATATCACAAACCAGCATTGAGACATTTTTTAATATTTTGACTAGGACCACAACTAACAATTGTTTTAATGACTATGTCGATTATTCTTTCAGCTAACTTATGAATCAGATTTAAAACCATCTATTTATTATTAATTGACAGTGCAGGAAATGCAAAATCTTGGAGTGATTGTAATTCATTTCTTGGTTTGGTCCGTTGTAACATCCGTCAGAAAATTCCCCCAAAAATATTGTTCATTGATTTACAACGTGAAAGCAGAAGTTTGAAAATATTTGAATCCAATGAAACACAAATATAAGGAGTCTGCTACCTTGGAGGACGACAGAAATAATATTTACTGTTGAAATGCTGGAACACTGATATGAATTGAATTTAAGATAATTTAAGTTAAACAAAGTTTCTAAAGATTATTCAAATCGTTGTTGATACATAAATTATTATTTTAATTGCTTTCTGCATGATTTGAGGCCATCTTTGTGCCAAACACGTATTTTGCTAAATAAGGTGCGAAACTTCACTAAGTTGGGTCATAGTGTCCATTCTCTAATGAAAAACAAAAAGTTGCGCTTTGCCGCCTTCCTGTGGAAACTACAGGCAATTACAAAATTTTTATGTGGGCTGCATATCTTCGGGGATTTTTGCAAAAAACACAAATGACAAAATACCTTCGCCCTGAAACCTAGTTTTTGCACTGTTTCGAATGTTTCAAGGCAGTTCAATGATCCGTCTATATGATGTCGCGCAACCTAAAAAAAAAATTCAGGTTGTCCCTAATCAAGTGCCCCTTGGCCTTTCCAGATGGGCTGCACGGGGCCGAGGAGGGCGGGCGGGCATCGCGCATGGACTGCGTGCGGGCCAGCGAGCAGTGCCTGAAGGAGGCGTCATGCAGCAGCAAGTACCGCACCATGAGGCAGTGTGGCGCGGGCGCCGCCAAAGAGGGCAACTTCAGCGGCGTGGCGCGGCGCGACGCGCAAGACGAGTGCCGCAGCGCCGTGGATGCGCTCAAGCAGAGCCCGCTGTACAATTGCCGCTGCAAGAGGGGCATGAAGAAGGAGAAGAACTGCCTGCGCATCTACTGGGGCATCTACCAGACCTTACAAGGTGCGCCTGTCGGTCAGTCTGTATGGAGAGGAGTCGAAACAAGTTATTACTCATTCAACTGTTCATGGAGGCCGTCCCAGCTCCTCTGTCTAAGCTCCTCAGTACGGCACACTAATATTCGTGGTTCTTCGAAGAGCATTTAGAATATGTGATTCTATGTATTCTTATATTGTCAGTCTGTATGTGTCGCGCACCATTTTTTGTCCAAACGTTGCTTAAAGGGGGAACAACACCATCGCAATGACACTATTTGTTAGCCCATCTATGGAGTTTCCCATTAGAGGTTAGCATTAAGCTGAACAGATTTTGAACTGAACGCAAGTTTATTTAGAGAGCTCTTTAAAAACAACCACAGCTGCATAAAAGTGCTGTAAAAAACAAAGAGAATTAATCAATTAATCACATAAAAAGAGGAAACAAATTAAATAATTAAATCCAAAAGCCATAGAATACAAACGTACTATCATTGGAATTTCCTTTTTCATGAAAAAAGTGAGAAAAAATATATATCACAATTTTTGTCAAAACAAATCTATGATTTTATTGTAAGGCCTTATCATTGAAAAAGTCAAAAATTATCACAGGTCTTCATATCCACGCGATCAGGATCAAGCACTCGGTCTCCCTTCAAAAATCGACGCCCTCTCGCCTGCCTTTCACGCGGTCCTGCGGAGGCGAGATGCACTTTGACCTCCGCAGTCACTTTCTGCGGACTTAACGTAGCTTGAAAGCCCTCAGCGCTGGCCAGTTGCAGTTTAAAGGCTGCACCACCACTACAGGAGGAGGATGCGAGTGAGGGGAAGGGGGTAGGGGGTTGTCTGGATGTGTGTGTGTGTGCGTGGGTGGGGGTGTGTTGGGGTGGGGGTGTGTGTGTGTGTGTGTGTGTGGGTTGGGGGGCAGGGCGGCACTGAGGGGGCAAGCAGTAAACTCCATGCCGTCCCTGCGAGGCGACTTGCAGTTGTGCAAGGCCGCTGACCAAGCTGCCTAATCAAGCGTGATGCTGCAGGCCAGCGTAGATATTGACTGACCCACATAAACGCGTCACACGCAGGACGCTCATAAACAACGCGTCAATATGCAGACAAGACATGTCTACATCATTCTACCAGTGGCATGAATCACCAAGAAATTTATGTTCCACTATTTTGGGATTATTTTTTTGGATTGGATCTAGTGCTGTCAAGGATTTCGACATTTGTAACTAATTGCCCAATTTTTCCCACATTAATCTCAATTAATCACTTTTTTCAAATCCGATTTTTTTACTTGAGTACTAGTAGTAGTGTATATATATATATATATATATATATATATATATATATATATATATATATATATATATATATATATATAAATACAAATTCTGTATATAATACTAATTTTTACAGTTATGCCAAGTTTGTAATCATTGAGTGTAATAATTGCCATCATAATTAAATTTCGATTCATTGCACAGGCCTATTGAGCCACCATCCATCCTACGATACCATAATTGATTCTGGGAATTAATGTAAATTGAAAACATATTGCAATTGACTGTATATGTTATCAGAGATTCCGCCGTAGGGCACGTGGGTCGGTTTCCTGTCGGCCGGTCTTTTGGGCACCTCTCTTTATGAAACAAACTCGGCGTTCTTATCTTTGTCAAGGCGGAACGATTGCATTCGATGTCATGATTTGTACTTAATAATAAGTCTGGTGAGCATCTTCGTCACATCTGTCTGTAACTTGGCCTTCTTCCCGGCAGGCAACGACTTTCTGGAGGATTCTCCATACGAGCCCGTCAACAGCCGCTTGGCGGACATTTTCCGCCTGGCCCCCATCATCGGTGAGTGGACACGATACCTTTCACGCCGCCACTTGTGTTTTTTGTCCAGCGCTCTGCGCCGCTCTGAGAGCCTCCTGTAGTTTGTCCGCTGTTGATCTGCACCCTGCCCCTTTACAATCCTTCTCCTCTTCCTCACCGTTACCCGGCCACGCCGCATGGAAGTGATCCTGCATGGTGGAGACAACTTCTGAGTCTCATTGAGCAGTGATGAAAGATCGGGTGAAGGTTGTTCCACGTTGTAACAGCGTCGTACTTCTGTTCGGCAGTTCCTTTAGTTAGCCTTGTTTCATCTTGAGATCTGTTCAATTCCTTACATTTGTTAAGGGAAGTGAATCTTCCACTGTGGTTTCAGCAAACCTCCCCAATCCCAAGGGGACGGGCCAACAAGATTGGACAAGGCTGATTTTTCTCACAGGTCATTTTACAAATGTAAATGTTGTTTAGTCAAACTGGCCTATTGGACAAATATGACAAGACCCAAGCAAGGAAATAAATTGAAATATGACGAATTACCCTTTAAGTAGCGGTTAAAAAATACTTTTTTTTCTACACCCAAAAGACGTTTCAGTACAGATTCTACTCCCTTCACTTAAGTGCAAACCCTGAAAGGTATTAAAAAAAAAAAACAAAGTAAGAAGTGAAAATTAAATCAAAATAACAAAATATATATTCACGTTACTCGAGTGTATATTTCCCAAATAGTCATAGATTTTTTTTTTCTTTAAACACATTCGCCACACATCATTTTTGGAGATAGAAACCTCAAACAATTCAGTCTTCTTGTCATCCTCAATAGTTGAAAAAGTGCCAAATGGATGTTGACAAAGTGAGGAGATGACTAGTACAACTATCTATTTTCAAATGTCGGGAGTAATGATAATAAAACGTTGCCAGAAAATTTAATTTGCAACTGAAGCGCAGCCACTTTACAATCGACTTGCATTTAGTAAACAAATACGAGTTTTCCATGTGCCACCTCTTAGCTCTCCATGTGTAAGCCGTGCAGATCGGGATCTGCTCTTCCGGTATTCTTCCCATGAACGCTGGTGTCTTGAGACTGTCTCACAAGGCATGTGATCACCGCCGCAGCTTAAGATCGCCCAATCGAAGACACGTCAAACCAAAGTGACGCGCTCAGCCTCCTCATCCACAAAGACGTCCTTTTTAGCCGCCTCGGCTGCGCTCAAAACAAAAACAATGCTTCTCCTCCTCGTTCGGCTGACGTCATAACGTGGGTGGCGGCAGGATCAAAAAGCGTCCCATGCCCATTTTGAACATCTCATTGAACATGGAGGAGGCCACACAGAAAATCGGAACGGGTGCCATGGCTGAAAAGGAACGATAGATTATTTTTTTTATTTTAATCAATGAATTGGGGAAAAAAACATTCTAAATCCATTTGAAATGTTTGAAGACTGGGAACAATGTCATACTCATTTGTAAGAGATATTGCTTTTCACCATTTTAGTTTTCCTCATTTTTGTGGTGGTGGCTAAAACAGGGCCTAGTCGTGCACGTGGGCGTGCTTGGCGCACCCCCCCCCCCCCCCAATAACAAGTTGAGCACCTTTGTTGTTGACGGTATCTGGTGCTGGATTCCAACACCCCGATAACTCATGTTCCCTTGGGATAGTCTGCTTTAGAGCGCCTCATCGTCCTGCAGTTTGTCACACGAGGCGGGATTGTGAAAAGAGAGCGGTGTGGGAGGACTGAAAAAAGTAATTTTAACAGCCAGCGTGGGGCTTAGGCAGCAAGTTGGTCAAACATTGTTTGCTGGCCTGTAAGTTGTTTTGCCTCTTACTTTTTAGTTCTACCACAGCCTGTTTAGGCAGCAAACCAGTTAGGGCTGAATCGTGTACTCTTGTTGGCTGCTGATTGTGTGTCTTTAATTGAAAATGCCCTCACCAAAGTCTTCCTGTTTGGTTTACGTATTGATTGATACGGCAGCTTGTTTAGGCAGAAGACAAGATGGGTCTGAAAGTATCGCACCTTTGCTTTGTTGAGTTTGAATTTTGTCTCACACCTACCTCTTGTCATGTTGCTATTCCTTTTTTGTCTCGTCCTGTTTCTCTTCTGATTCTCATGGTTCAAATCAGACTCACAGAAAGCTCCTTTTCCTGCTTACTTTGTTTTTTATTCCTATGGCACCCTGATGAGACAGCAAACTAGTTGGGCCTGTCGTTGAAAGCTGCCTCACAGTAAGCTCCTCGTGCGGTTTCATCTGATTCCGACAGCCGCCCGTTGAGGCAATCGCGTACATTTTCCGTTCCTGCCAAGTAACCGGCCAGATTGAAAACGATGTCGGTCCGTTGCGCCAAAGAGCCTTTTAAAAGAAAATCTCTTTAGACAAAGTATGATGAGAGAAATGTCAAAGTCAGGCTAAAAAAGTGACATAATGGAGTGTCTGGGCTGCGGCCAGCCGTGTCCTGCTCGGGCTGCAAACTGAAGATGATGATGAGATTGACATTAGAGCTTCCTAAAAGTGCCACTTAGGAAGCTTCTCTTCCCGCCAACTTCTCCTCGGTGTGCAAGCTGTAATGCAACTTCATCCGGGACTTTGTCAACTAAGCGTGCAAGTTTTCCTAGCACATTTTCACAAGACAAACTCTTTGTGCGCAAGGGCTATTCATATGTCAAATTGTTTGGGAATACTTTTTCATTTGTATTTAATAAAAAATTATGAGATGAAATCAATGAACGAGACCTTCAATGAAAAACACTATTAAATGAACACCATCGTGCTCATTTTATCATTCAAATTCATTCAGCCATTATCCGAGCCACATATTATTCATAATGAAGTTATAATCAGGGACAGCGCCAAGATTAGAATGGGGGCTTGACCCTTTACAAAGGGGGGAGAAGAAAATTATTTTATACGATCAAATATAAAGCTGGAAGGGCTTAACTGGGGCTGCACAGATTTCTAACGGAGATATGTTCAATGTATATGGAACATTATTTTAGCAATATTGCCTCATTGGATTGAAAATAAATCAAATTACTCATGGTTGGTGTGTCTGCATGGGAGAATGCATCGAGCCCACCCTAAGGTGACGCACCAACCGATGAATACGACCCCCGTTACGTATCCCGCCACCACCAGCGATGCAGTTGGAAAATAATTCCTGTCGGTTCACAGTTTTTGCACGTGTTGGTCCTCAGTGTTTGTCAGCATGTCCCCCAAAAAAAAGATCCAAGACAAAGAAAAAATCGTCCTAACAAACACATTCAAATGAATTGAAAAATAATCTGTGATTTGAAGGATTTGTGATCATGTCCTAATATTTATGGAGCTGTTTTTTTGCATGTGCCCCCCCCAGCCCTGCTGGAGTTTGGATCAGTAGCAATCCAGCCTATGCTTGGGACCAATTTATTTTCCAACCTGCATGTTTGACAAGCATCCCTGCAGTAATTACAAACCGCTTCCCCGGCTTGTTAGGGATGTTTCTTTTTTTTTTTCCCTTCGCTCACTCTCTTGCTGGCTGTGTGTTTAAGTGTGTTTGTCTCGCCCCCTCGCTCCTTAATCTGCGTCCTCCTCCTCCCTGTTGGCTGCCGGCGGAGCATCACCCACTCGACGTGTCGACACTTCAAACGCCTCGCGGAAACCGACGTGGCAACATCTGTTGGGTGGGAGTTGGGGGGCAACTGCCAGAAGCTGAAGGGCCGTCAGCAAGTCCCTCGCAATAAGTGGCTAACTCATTTGCGGCCTCGTCAATACGTTATCGCGCAAGTCACGTACGGCGTCATTCACATCATCTGTCACAATTCGAATGTATAGAAATGCCATTGATCTGTTCCGGGCCCCATAAAAAAAAAAAAAAAAAATTGTAATACATCCATTATCCAAACCACTTATCCCCACAGTATGTTGCAAAATAGCACCCTATAATATTCATAATTAAAAAAAAATGCATCATAATACATTTTGGCTCCATCCACTGGGTGTGATTCTGACTTGTCTGCGAGAATTCTATAAACTAAACGACCAACTCTACTATAACCTTTGATAAGATTAGAAAATGTGCAGTCTCATCACATCATCATAGTAAAACATATATTTTCATTATTTGGAGATGCACCGCTGTTCAAAAGTTTGTTGGAAAAAAAGATTCTTGTAACGCTTGGGCCAAGTTGATGTTTCGGTGCGTATTTTCAACAAATCTATTTTGCAGGAAACCTGAAGAGCCACTTGATTTGCTTAGTGGGTTGCATAAAATGTTGAGGGGGCTTGGGGGACACAAATTGACATTTGTGCGGAGATAAGGCTGTGTGTGCGTGTGTGTGTATGTGAGTGCATTCATGGGAGATAAAGATAAAGTCAGGATGGGATTGCGGAGGAGTTCCAGAGGTAGAAAGAGGATTTATTTTGCTGTGAAGGAGCATCTTGCCTGATCTTTCTGCACTTGTTTTTTTTCCCCCGAAATTCACACTTGGCTGACTGACAACATGCCGAGTCTTTGATCTGCTACATGGCGGCTCAACTTGGCAGCGTACTCGTTCACAAGTTGAACATGTCGATTTACGTGTCATCGAGGCTCACTGGGGTGACTTCCACTTGTCCGAGTTTGTCACTGACGCAACCCAAAATGGCGGCTTCAAGCCCAAAATGATTAATGGATTGTTGTTCATATGTCATTTGGAGTTTTTTGTTTGACCTCTGAAACTGCTATCTGGACTAGTTAAAAAAAATGTTCATCTATTTTTTTTTTTTAACTTGGTTTGGGCAAAACTTAAAAGTTTTAATTGTAAATAACGGCTTAATTATGTTGTCGTCAAACTATGACTGCTCATGTACAGAGACTAAAAGAAATAAAGGTAGAGAAGGAAGAAGAAGGGCGGACATTGCCGTGATGAGTGACGAAACTCGATAAAACTGAAAAGTCAGATTTTTTTTTAAACAAAACCCTCGATTTTTTTTAAGTCAAATTATAAATTCTAAAAAAAGAAAATACAAAATATGTTTGAATTTGAATGAATACAAAAAGGTAACATTAAAAAATATTGCACTCTAGTTCCGTTCATGTTTGTGTGATTTAACATGCTAGCCATATTCGAAACCAACTTGGTTTTGATTTATTTATTTTTTTGTTCATTTTCAGAGTTTTTGAATATTTTTGAAAGGTTGGTGGGCTTTGGAAGAAAAAAAAATCATTCAATGTGTCATGTTTGTCAAGCTGGTGTCGCCATTACATGAGTCGTATCGTCCCAGGGCCGTCCGAGTTGGTCTCGTCTCCTCTTCGTCTAATCAATAGCGCACTGTGTTAGATTGGAAACTTGAGTCCGTGTCTACACGAATCTATCGATTTTTCCTTTTTTTTTTTTTTATTTTAAATTTTTTTTATTTTCCTCTCACTTTGCTCTCTGTGCTCAGGGAAGCTTCCAAAGCACTCTCCTTCTTTCAGGCAGACCCATGATGGACACGCAGTATGGTGGAGGAGGAAGCAACCCTTTCGCCTAGCTTGTGTCGCAGCCGGTCCACTCTTCTTTGTTTTTTTGTTTTTTTGGGGTGTACGAGAAGCAATGTGGCGCTGATGAGGGAGCGGATGCGTCAACAGATTTGCAGTTTGATGCAGTTGTTGCTTAGCATTTAATGCAGTGATTGTCAAGTGGCCGGACTTTCTGCGATTTGTGATCAAAGCTGTGTAGTTTGGGAATTTTAATTACACTTAGTTTTTATTTTGTTTTGAGTTATCTTTTTACATTTATTCCGTATTAAATAGTTTCAAGGGTTGCTTTATTAGATTAGATTAGTTTCAGTTTTTTCAAAAATGCTTGTTTTTAGTTTTAGTATTAGTCGTTTTTTAAGTGTTTTACTGGTGTGCAAGATTAAAAAAAGACCATTATAAGAATTGTGTATTTTTAAAAAAAAATGAACAAATCTATTATTTGAAAACATTTTGAAAATACAGGGTGCAGTTGTTCAGTCTTGCTAAGTTCCATATTTTGAATTGATGACTATAAATATATATATATATATATATATATATATATATATATATATATATATAGACATGCAATTACTCTGACACTTGCACAAATTCTGACATAAAGACAGCTGGAGTTTTATTGAAGGACCATTGGGGAAAAAAAAAGAAAAATAAGCTAAAAAGAAACTCCCAATGCATGAAAAAAAATGTTTGACCAAAATTGGAACTACAATCTTCAGAAAACATGTTGCAAATTATATTTATATTTAATTTCATTCATATTTCATTTATATTTCAACATATAACGGTAAAGACATTTTAGCATCACTCGAGAGCAATTTTTTATTTATTATTTAGTTATTAACTTTTAAATGACAGCAACGACCGATCATTGTAATACTCAATTCAGTAAAATGAATTGCCTTTCCAAAATGAAATTCAGTGTGCTATGCATTTACCATTGCTGCTCAAATCAAAATGACTTGAAAATTGCCCATAAAAGTGTTGCGACTTTGCGCCACTCGTAAAACGCGGAATCCACGATGACTGATTGACACGTTTTAAGTTGAGAGTGTTTTTATCAGAGTGTTTGTTAGCTGCAATGTCCCAGCAATCTAATCATCAGCAAGAGCTTTTTACATTTGTGCCGCATGCTGCTTTACAGAGCACAAGTCTCCGCGGTGCACTTCTCACTTTTCTCATGAAGTAGTCCATCATCTCGGATTGGTCCGGCTCTGTTGCCATGGAGATGTTTACCGCTGCAGTCAGGAAAGGGAAGCAATGCGCCATGTTCACAAATGATCTCCACCAGGTATTAAAAATGCGATTATCCAGTTGAAATGTTTGAGACCATTAGGCTCTAATTTAAGGAAAAGCTCAAGAAAGTATCGCCGGCTGGAATTAGTTTGGAAACGACTTCTCTTACTCCGGAAATAGTTTTGGTGCCCGAGCCGTTATTTCCCTTTCTTGAGATTTAAAGCCTCCTTGAAATGGTTTTGTCTCTTCGTCGTTGTTGCTCTTGGACCAAATGAACTTCCGTTTTGACGGTTTACTAAAACACACATGCAAAAACTCAACATATTTAGCGGACGTGTTCATCATGGTGAAGACAAACCTTCTTTCCTTCAATAATAATCTTGTCTGAGAATTTTAGGCTGATTCTGACCAGATTTGAACCACCCAAACTTGCCACATTATTGAGGCGCTTGGGAAGCGCGTGGCATCAAGTTTGATTCGTCTTGACAGCACCTCTGGAATGTTTTGAAAAGAAGAGAATTTGACTGAGCACAAACAAATGTGGTCGATGATGAGAAGACCAAGAAAAAAAGCAATCACGAGGCCATGACCCAAAAAAAAACGATTGATGGTTGCCAATTAGCATTAAAGTGACAATGTTGTCATTTTGGCTGTTTTGACTTGACAAAACGACATTTGGCAGGCATGAATAAACCCACAAAAACAGCCTCAGGAAGCCATGCATGAAAAGACTCAGAAAGTCATTTTTAGGTCATTTTGCCCATTTTCCAGGGGTCGTTCAAAAATTAATTGGTCCGAAAAATTCTGCCCGCCAACCCAGTTTGATTTAGCTACATGAAATTTGGTAGGCATGTCCACCATGAGAAGACCCACAAAAAAGTCTCAACAAGCCATGTCCATAAAGACACACAAAGTCTGCCATCTTGGTCTGAAGAGCCCATTTCAGGGTCCTTCCTTCAAAGGTGAGCTTGTTGTTGAGCTTTTGCCCGATTGCTACCCAATTTGAAGCTGATAAACTCGCCAGATGGGCAATGCCAAATGGTATATTCTGTTTATTTGCATCGAGTCTGTTTGCGGTTATTTGGCCCAGCTTTAAAACAGCTCCTTTCGGTCTTGTTAACGTCAGAAATGAAGACATTTATGAGGTATTAGTTGTCAAATTGTGTTTTAATTCCACTGAAATCCTTGCAAAGGTCAAACCCACCAGTCCCGTTTTTTCTTAATCACTCCACCACCTGTCAGCCAGCCTCCTACTTCATCACGTTCCCGTGTCACGATGGTGGCGTCCAGCTGTTCGGCGTTCCAACGGCAGTCGGATCGCCGGCCGGCCGGACCGCCGGCTGGCTCGCGGCGGGCCAAGAAAATAATTTAGTCAAAGGCGAGCAGGTTTGAGTCCCTCCGAGAGACCTTTTATTGGATGCCAGGCTGCGGGGTGATTTGTCATCATTAATAAATGCGGCTGACAGCTCCAATCAGCGAGAGGTGGCCCGGCGCCAGATCCGGCAGGTCCGCCACCCTGCATGCGTCGACGCGCAATTAACTTTCTTACACACGCTTACATGACGGTGCGGTGAAATTCGAAAGCACGTTACACACATGCCCAAGAGGTGTGACTTGAAATGAAAATAGAATCATTTAGGCCAGCGGTTGGCAAAGTGGGGTCCGCAAGTGTGTCCATGCCGCTCATACAAAAAATAAAACGACCGGAAAACTTTAGCGCTTCATACGACCTGTTCATATGACTTTTTCACGCAGGTAAACTGCGACATGAGCATTAGTGATACACAAATGAAATAGCTTTCTACACAACAGGGTCACTAGCAAAAGCTAGCCCCCCACCACCTCCCATTCTGGCTTTTACGAGTCTGCTTTCAATACAGCTATTGCGAGTTCACGTGTTCAGATAACGAAATTGAGATGAATTTTGCGATTGTGATTCCGCCGTCAATGCTGTGTGTCAATCTGACTCTTTTTTGGTTCTCATTGGGTGAGCAAATGAATAAATACAATTTTTTTGTTAGCTTTTTCTTTTTAATATTTTGACATATCCAGTATGCAAGCTGATAAACGTAAATATATCCTTAAGTGGAATTGCTTCTCATGGCAATGTCTGGAAACCAAAAAGATTTATGCAGTTTTTGACTTGCTTAACAAGACCTCGGAACTATGATTTCTTGGATTTGTGAACCGTTTTTGGCATGGACTGGCAAAAAGAGAAGTGGTGATTTTTTTCGAGCACTGCAAAACAAACATTGGCTGTGTGTGTTGCACATCGCAAGAGAGGTGCTGTAGCTTTTTTTGTTTGTTTTTTTTTTGCTCTTAATCAGTCCTCGGAATGGCTCCTAAACAAAAATGGAAAACCGCTCGCAGTAGTGTTATTAGCAAACTAATTACGATTGAAAGAATGCGACCAAATTTCTTGCCGTTAATGGCTACTTATTTGGAAGGGATGAGTTTTCAAGCAATCCCTGCACTGGGCTAACCAGACAATTTTTGTCACATCATCAAACCTCACTGTCATGTTTCGCCCACAAGTCATCACAAAATGTTTTTCGTTCTTCAAATGCGGTATCCATGAAACTAAAATCTCCAGATGTTTGTCATTCATTGATCTCCGGAACTTTCAGCGGAACAACATTTCAACTAAGATGGCTGCTTCAAACCAAAGTGACAGACGTGTTATGTATTTCCCAACATTGATTATTTCAGACTCTTTTTGCAGGTATAGTCATGAAAGCTCACTTCACAAATTTGCCGTCATTACGGCAGAGTTGTCAAATGGTTCATATACGTTGCCATGCTTCACCTACACGTGATGAACAAAACATAATGCCTCATCATTTAATTTGATCAAATCAGTTGCAGGTTGTACGGATGCTTTGGTCATACAGAAACGCTCCAAAATTGCCCCAGCCGAGTTATAATAACATTTCCATGTTTGTGCCTTCTGCACAGAACCTGGTAAAGTGGGACATCATCCTATGTTGTGCATGTTAGCACTTCTTATATTCACGCAATTAGCTGACATAAGCGCCTGCATCGAGTGTGTCTTGTTGAATAGTTGGCGAAGAGCGACACTTGCTTTCAACATTACAGGGAAAGACAAAATGAGTGTCGAATGTGATATCTCACATTAGCTTTTTTCAGTTTTTCACACACGTGATCTTTCGTATTAGCAAGACACGACTAAAATGGCAGGCTTAACATTTTCCCCACAAAAAAAAGAAATTCAGCTTTTACGGGCCGCGTCTGGATGGCCGCACTACATACAATTTTATTTCCAGCTGCATTGGCGTGTTAAGTGATGCGTCGTAATAATTGCGCTGGTCAGGGTGCGGAGTCCCAACAGGGCAGGTGTGTCAAGTCCGTGTCGGACGAGCTTTCCGAGCTGTCAGCTGCACAGTCGGCCGGCGGGATTAACGTGTCAGCCTTAGGAGGCTTTGGTCTTAATGGAATTTCCTCTAGAGTGGACACCACACGGCTAGTCTTTGATTAAACACACTCACTTGTCACTTTCCCAGAACATGCGGGACTAGATTATTTCCTTTAATATTTTTTTAGAAATACACTCATCCCTTGCTACTCTGCGGGTTTAGTGCAATTTATTCTTTTTTTTTGTACACAATTGTACACTGCAATACACTACAGTACAGTTACTCAATGGTACACCTTTTATGAAGAAAACATAGTAGACTAATTGAATATAGCATCCGCATGCCACCTCTAGTTGGAAGGAATTGTGACGCACAATTGGTGCTTTAGACAGAGGGAGGATGGAAGCTGCAATCGCTTTATTAATCAGAAGATCATTTTTTAGCACCAATTTGGAGCAGACCTGCTGGTGCTGCCGGCTCATCCGACACGTCACATCACTGGACACCAGGGTGGGCAGAAAAAAAAACAGCCAATGCTACATTCTCATGTGTTTGCTTCCGCATCACATTAGAGACCGGATGCAACGTTTTGACTGGTGGGGCTGACAGATTATTGGAAGGAAAATTAGTGCTGTCAAGTGATTGTTCTTTTTTTTTAACTGATTAATCACAAAAGAATTCCAGGATTAATCACATTTTTCAACTACTATTTTTTGCAAAGCTTGTAACAGATATTTACTTGAATAATATCTTGGAATTAATGCGAAATCACCAAACATGAAGTATATATAATTCAAAGACTGTTCGGATAGATTTCTTGGATTCTTGAATATGATCTAAAAGGAGACATCTTTCCAGGCATTTTTCTTCGAAACATTTCTCAAAACTGCTCACAAGCGCCACACTCCAGCAGTGTTGGTTTGCAAGGTGTTTTCTTCTGAGACTTGCTAAAAATGTACAGCAAATATGGCACAATATTTGCAAAGTATGTAAATTATTTTTTAAGTAAATCAAACTGAGTTAAGTGAGTTAAAATTTTTTGGATTAATCAGAGTTAACGCTTAAATTTTGACAGCCCTAATTGATATATATATATATATATATATATATATATATATATATATATATATATATAGACGGCTAATTTTGTTCACAAAAAGCAACAATCTTCCGCAAGCAAACACATTCAGCAGCCCATTTTGTGTCTGCGTTTGCGCTCCACCGTGTTAAATGAGGGCATTGATGCATACATTTGCATTTGTTTCATCTACAAGCGCCCTCTTAACGAAAAAATCCATGTCTGCGCCGCGCGGCCCCAATTTGCCAGGCAGCCGGCGGAAGCTTCCTTTGCAGGCTCCTCGTTTGGTCAGCTCATCCCATCGATCGGTTCGCCTCGCAAACAATTGTCGTCTTTTCAGCCTGTAATCCAGGAAAACATCCCTGCTGCTCGCGGCTCCTTTGTGTTCCACTTGAGTAGATATTTCTCCTGTCTTTGTGGTGTCAGCTAGTGGGCAGCACATCATTTAGATGCTCTTCAAAAAGCCAACATGAAAGAGAAGACGTTGACAAAAATCTTGCTTCTTTCTTTTGGGCTTCTCCTGTGGCCCCTTTCACACTGCCAGTCAGAGTCCACCTGTATTTGACTCTGAATAATTAAGGGATTGAATATTCTTAAAGTCAAGTATGTGTGTAGTTTTAAAAGGCGGGGCCTGGCGCCAGTATCTGAGCGTGGAGAGTTGGCTGGCTGTTAACTGACTGACTTGTTGACTGACTTGCGTGAGTTGTGCTACTGCGGCTTTGTGCATGTAGATCATCCAATCGTGACAATTGATTTCAGGAGAGCAGCACAAGCACGGTGAAGTGAGGTTCAGGTTAAATTTCACCCCCCTTAACCGCATGCCTCTGATACGACCTTGGGAAGTCGGGTAAACTTTTCACACACAAATCTGTACTTTAAACGCAGCGTCCCTCGACAGTGCTGCGAAAAAGTCTGCTTCAGTGGTCTGTGTGAAAGGGGCTTTACTGCATAAAAAGGCTAATGAAACTCAGCAGCACACACAACCGCACCCCACCCCACCCAACCCCGCCAGCCCGCTCCCCAACCTACCTGCCAAAATGTGAGTCAGCTTCCTCCACCATGTTTGACTTTTCTTGTTGGTCATACCCAATCCCCTCTCTGGCCTCCCTCTGACTCGTGCGATGGTGCTGGGCCGGGGTCCTGAACCGAGCGCATTTCTTGCAGAGGGGGCCCAACCCTGGAGCAGCTCGGACACGTTGTCTCCAGCGAGGGTGGGCAAGCGGGCCCGGGGGAGGCCCTCCTCAACGGACCTGCAGGACCCCAGTAGAAACAGGAGGGCCCACCCCAACTGGGCCATACTGGGTAACAAGACAGTGTGTGTGTGCGTCTGTGTGTATGTTTGCATTTCCACATAGAGTTCCAAGAAATTTGAGCACAAACTGGTTATTCATCAATTTGTCGACTTCTCGAAAGAACTATTCCCGCCCAAGTCTCCCTTCTTGCCCTAATAAAGTACAAATTATCCACCTCCGTTGGGGACCACTGAAAGAGCGGTTTGCTCGTTCATTGGTGGTGGGGGTCTGACGGACGTGTCCTTCAGAAGAGTCTTTACAGCAGATGCGCTCCCTGCGTCAAAACCCCAAAGAAAAGATGGATGGGCTGCCGTGGGGACGAAAGAAGGGACATGTCTAATTTCTGTTCGTCCTGCTGTGTCATTGCTCCATTTCCATTTTAGAGGGCAGGCAGGCAGCACGATGGCTCAGAGAATATTTGAGGCTCTTGGAAACGTGAGGGAGATCTTATCGTCTTCATCGGCCGCGCACAGCTGAAGGTGGCCACCGTGAAAATGTCTACTTGCTTCGGCTTATGAATCGACTTTATGCTCACACTAACTACATAGCTGCACAGAGAGAGCAAAGTCAGTGTAGACCACTTTGCGACGATTCCGACTTCTAGCAACTATTTTACTTAAAAGTCGATTTGCTTACGACAAAACACGATGAAAGACAGGCTGCCCATTCCAAAACGCAAAAGCCAAAAGGTCATTTAAGGTGTGGCCAATTCATTTTCAGCGCGAAAGGCAGCTCTGTTTCTTGTTGAATGAACTTTCCACAATGCGCATCCAACAATGGCGGCAAAGTAGTCCAGACTGCACATTAGGCCAAACGTAAATCTCAAGAGCAAATCTCAGAATAATGAACGTTAAAATGTGGAACCTTTTGAACCGATTGGATGAACTGAATGACAACAGACTAGGAAGAATAACTTGTGGCTGTACAAAACAGATACCTTTCCAGGGTGGGGACGGCCTTCCGATGTCCACCCTTGACGACGGGACTGCCGCTCTGTCCTAGCAACTACTGGCGGGGAGGATTTACCGCATGTCAGAATATTTTATTTTATTATTTTTTTTTTTGCCTCACATCTGCGTCTGGTATCGGCAGCCTTCAAATAAGGCCAGCATCAAGAAATTTGCTCTAGAAAACTTGTCATTTTCCTTTTTTTCAGGCAATTGTTGACAATCTGAAGAGTTGATTTTCTTGGAAAAGAACTGAAACTTTCATTTCATCGCCACCTCCAGTCAAACGTTTCAGCACGTTTACCATTGTGATTGACACGATAAGTGCCTCTCGCCGCCTGTCTCGGCCAACTGTTGGCACTGCTCGCGTGTGCGCTCCAGATTAATTAAAAAGGAATCCCTGTGTTCTCCGACAGGAATAAGGAAACAGCCGAGGGCTTAACTTTAAACGCTGCCTCTCGCCTAAAATTGTCATCGAAAAGCCATAATTGACGATTTGCGCACGTCCCAAAGAGGATTTGCAATAAATGAAATGGATTCGCCGCTTTCGCTTTCACGTAGCATTGTGTGATTGTCAATTCTTGCCTGGCTTTACGCCCTCAAGAAGCGTCGGTCCAATATTTAATATTAGCTCATATTTTTAATGCGCTTTTATAGTGCCAGAGAAGCACGCGCTCGTCTACGGAGGGGAAAAGAAACGATTTATTTGAGTAGACACGATGGTTTCCTGTAGTTTACAGACAGCACTGTAGCTTTGGTTGCAGCAATTGTTTGAGGAGGACAAATTACAAAAAAGCCACTTTGGTTGAGTGTCCTTTATCCACTCATCACGTGTGGAATGAAACAAACCAGTCAATATTTTGGGATTCCCCAAAATGAGCCAGCCTATTTTTCAGTAGCTAGATTTCAAAAAAGCATTCTTCCCACTTAATATTTTAAACGTATTCTTCAAAATAACTTTCTGAATTGAAGAGTATCAATTTCTGAAAAGATTTTTTTTTTTAAATATTACTACAGCGCTCACTCTGACAATGACAAGAGTGAACCTGGCAAACTCACTTTTGCTCCCACTGCCTTTTTAAAAACATAATGTAGTATCCATGCTAGTGTATGTTTTAGCATGCATGAGTTCTACCGTATGTTTTGAGCAAGCGTCTGTTTTACCGTATAAACGCCCAAAAATACGGTGAACTTTATGTAAGTTCTAAATACAGAAATAGCAGCCATAACTGAGACAGCACCTTTTAATACGGTGCACCTCATGGTTGTGAAAATACAGTAAAATGTAGCATAGAATGAGGCCAGTTAGAGATTTTAAGGTGTGGCGTGGTTTTAAAAAGTCATGGTTCCAAAACTGCTCAAACTTTCCCTCTGTATGAGCAGTTTTCTTCTTCCTTTATTTTTTTTGGGGGAGGGGGCATTGCAGGCAATGTGACGCGGCCAAGCCCAAATTCAAGGCAATGTTCAACTATTAATCTAACACTGTTTTAAAAAGAACCTTTGGCACACTTTTTCCATCAGATTTAAAATCCACGTGTGATTTATATATTGAAAAGCACACTTTTAGTAATACAAAGAAGCTTTTCGCTGACCTCCTCCTTGAAGTTTGCCTCTTGCAACCCTTATTATCCTGTGAATAATTAGCCCCTCGTGACGGGATTATCTTTTATCGCACCTCGGAACACAAATATGAGCGCGAGCATTAATGGAGGTGAGGCGGCGAGCCGTCGGAGGTTGTCAAGCTGCCGGCGTAACAAAAGAAAGGTCAGCAGGCGCCACTTCAAATTACACACTCACGCCGGGAGTGAATCATCCCAAACCCGATCACTGTCAATGCATGTGTGCGTGTGTGGGTGTGTGCTTCAACTTGAGCGACTTCCATGCAAAGCGGCGGGTGCGGGTGCATCTTAACTTGGAGAAGTGAAGGTTGAAATGTACTCGCGGCGGCAAATGCGCTTAAACAGTGAGAGTAGGCGAGGGAGAAAAAAAAAGATGGAAAAAAAAAAAACTGTTTCCTAAAGTGCAGTGAAAGTCGTGCACATGCACCCAAACTCCGCCCGTGAGAGGAAACTGCACCACTTGGGCAAATGAATGCAATTTCAAGCAATTGCCTGCAAGATTCTTAATGAAACTGTTGGAAAGCTCCCGCAATGCAACAAGGGTAACGTTACGTGTATTTTTCTGTCAACAACCACAGTGCAGCTCAGCCTCTTAATACACGACAAATGACGGATGGGGGCGTCGAGTTCACGCGTAGCAAAACGCTTAAGATGGAGTCCATTTAGCGGAGGTGCAGGCAACCAGATTGTGAGCATCCGGTGGATGTCATCCTATTTCATCGGTTGTGACAACGGCTTGCTCGGCGGAACACTTGGAATCACTGACGATAGACATCGTGTTTGAGTCTCTTCTTTTGTGTCCGTTTTACAGACAACTTTAACTGGGAGTGACAAATTGCTAGCTAGATTGAAGCGAGCATGCTGGAACTTTAAAGCGGAGCTCAGTGAAAGTGACAGAGTCTTCATAGTTTCAGTTCCCTCGAGGTGTCGAGCGTGATAACGTGCTAAGGAATGCTTTGCAAAGTTTATTTTCATCAGTGTGAGTTCATGAGTTTAAATGTGCTTAAAACGTATGGGAGGGTTAAAACTATGTACAAAAAAAAACAAAAAAAAAACGGGGGCCCACTGGCTCGCACGATGGCCTCACAGTGCAGAGGTTGTGGGTTCGAATCCGGCACCGGCCTTCCAGTGTGGAGTTTGCATGTTCTCCCCGTGCCTGAGTGGGTTTCCTCCGGGTACTCCGGTTTCCTCCCACATTCCGAAAACATGCATGCCAGGTTGATTGGACACTCTAAAATTGCGCCTAGGAATGAGTGTGAGCAAGGATGGTTGTTCGTCTCTGTGAGCCCTGCGATTGGCTGGCAACCAGTTCAGGGTGTCCCCCGCCTACTGCCTGAAGACAGCTAGGATAGGCTCCGGCACCCCCCGCCACCCTTGTGAGGAGAAGCGGTACAGATAATGGATGGATAAACATCAGTACATCTTAATTTTGCCACAGATTTTCTTCCTAAAAACAAAAGAAACATGAAATAGACACACGTTATTCCTTTTAGACCACCGGATAAAATATGATATGTGCTTTATGTGTTAGCGGAAAAATTGCATTTTTGAAATCAGAAATCCGGCCCGAAGAACGTCTGTGTGTGCGTGTGGCGGGTCACCACTGACAGTGCAACTAATCTGAGCGTCTACACAGCAACTCGTGTGGCATCTCAAGTTGCAGCAAATAGAATGTGTGATGGAAAATGAACGAGCACTTTTCCTGACTTGCGTAGTTTGACTCTTTGGCCTTGCTGACGCGAGCTCCCAGTCGACCGCAAATTCAAACAAGCGCATATCCAACTTGGACTCATTTCATTTGCATGGATTTTTGTTGATGCGACATTCATAGATTAGGTTTAAAAGAGTTAAGGAGCTAAACACACCCGTAGCCATCTGCCCACAATCATCAGCATCTCTCATGAGTTGGTTGCATTTGATGGATAATTTGGGGGGCGGGGGGATGCTTCTGTCATGTCATGAGCTGAATATAGTTTGTGAATCACTTATCATGACGTACATGGAACAGCAAAGAGTACGTTGTATCGTAACATTATGTTCCAGTGGTGAGTCGGCCTTTTTATTAGCTAGGCGTGCATAATTTTTGTGGCCCGCGCACAGGAGCACCTCCGGATTATTTTGCAGCGGCCTGAAAAGTGATCGGCGCTCCAGAAAAGTCGCAGCTGCCAAAGACGATGATATTTATTGTCAAAGCCGCAGAGACGTCGCTGCGAAATGTTAATTTATGTTCTTTGTCAAGCAAAAATCACCGCAGTGGTTCCAGTAGGAGTGATTTTGCCAGCTGGGAATAAAATATAATAAATCACCTTTTTTTCTTTTTTTTTAAATTCTTTTATTGTCAGTCCTGTAAAGCTGCACAACACACGCGTTTCAAAAGAGTTTGTTTTAAATGTGCCAGATGCCAACTTGCTATATCAATTACAATAGTCTACATATATATATATATATATATATATATATATATATATATATATATATATATATGTGTGTATATATATATATATATATATATATATATATATATACATATATATATATATATATATATATATATATATATTAGGGCTGTCAAGCGATTAATTTTTAAACTAATTAATCACCAAAAAATAATATCGTGGAATTAATGCAAAATCACAAAAACATTTTTTTTTCAAAGACTGTTCTAATAGCTTTCTTTGAACCTTGAATAAGAGAATAAGCATTTTTCTTCTCAAGTTGGAAAAAAAACAAACCTATCCTTGGTTTGTTGTATATGGCCGTGTTTGTGTTTTGTATTTATTGTTGCCATGTCTGCATGAGAATCATTTTCCAATTGCCTTACCTCGATCAATAACGATTCCATAAATGAAGTAAATAAATGATCAACTGACAGAATGTTGTCTTTAGAAATGACGGTGTTAAAGTCTTGGTGGAGATCGTTGTCGGGCCCGAATAAGGTCTGGAACAAGAACACACACCTGTTGGATGCTCTTGTTATGATGATGTAAATGTCTTGCACTCCTCAATGAGACGAGGGAGATCAAAAGCCAGGGAAGGCTCCAAATAAAGCCAGCAGGCAGGAGGTCTGACGTGCGTCTCGGACAAATACAAAATGGACGCCAAGCCAGGAGGCAGAGGGAAGCAATTGCTCGATCTCGTTCTCACAGTAATTGATTGTCTGTTTGATTGGTCGCTGAAATCAAGGACGTCAGCGGGGCTGCGCACGGATTGACGCGCGGGGTCTGAAAGCCGATCACTTTGCTCACAGCAAGTCTAGGGATTGCTGGAATTCAAATTGCAAAGGGAGAATACACGCATGCTGATTATCGGGATGATTTTGCGGCCGATGACTGTCCGGAATGTTTTTTCCAGCCTCACTGATAATCTGAAATGATTCAACCTGTTCACTATTTATTATCAACAGATTCTGCGATTGTGATTGGTCGCATACATTTGCTTGCATGATCCTGCGATGTGCAGTCTGAATAATGATTTCTTGTAAAATGCGCGAGCTGATGATTGTGAATGTCAAACCGGTTAAATATTTACGATGGCAAATAACCCGTACTGAAACATCTGTCCGATTTTGATTGGATTTCTTATCTCTGATCAGTCAGCAAAGGCCCGATTATTGCATGTTTCTAAAGATGTCCAATTATCCTTTTCAATAGTTTTCTTTCTTCCTTTTTGTATTTTATGTCTGTCTGAAAGCACTTTGGCTCGGTTCTGCCTCTCTCAGGTCCGTCTTGGTATTACTAAAAACATGATTGTTTGGTCTTGTCCAGTACACCCTACACGATAAGAGCAGTCAAAACACCCATATTTCCTGCTCATCGTGGCCTCACTGACATTTGCAGACGTCTAGTGCCCTTTGGATTTTTTTATTTTTTTTTGCTTTTTCTGACAGCATTTTGACATATTTTAGAAATTCTATCCTCTATTATAAAGACAAACATTGTGCCACCCGAGTGGGCACTTGTGTGGCTTCCCGTGGATAGCTGCCAAAAAAGCTGCACTCCTGCGTCGTTACGCTGCTTTAGTGCAATTAATTGACCGGTTTAATTACGGCGGAGTGGCTTGTTTTGCCGAAAAAAAAACCCAAAAAAAAACATCATGATGAAAAGCGTTCTCTGGTGAAAGGCGAGATTTCGGCCTCGCAGGACCTGTTTTGAGATTGCTGCTTGAGCAGAATCTTTGTGCGTGTCTGTGTGTGCGCGTGTGTGTGTACGTGTGTGTGTTATGTGTTGAGATGACCAGAGCATAGCACATAGAGTGCAACCATAACTGCGATATCATGCCTGATTTATTCATTTATTTAATTGTAATCTGCATGTGTGGCTTCTGTAACAGAATTGCAATCTTTTAAAATGTGAAAAATCCTTACGCTGGCCCAAGATAGTCTTGCCTGTGACATGCCCGGGACAACGGCATCCCAATTGTCTGCGTGTAGCAGGCCTTAGAACATTTCTGAAAGAGTGCTAAAATTGTGAATCTTTCCAGCAATAGCTTGCTCCTCCCCAAAATTGTTGAACTGTTAACTCCCAATATGCAGAGGATTACTGTAAGGATGTCTGGTACCATTTTTCCGCCCGTCTCAACTCAACTCAATTTTACTTATGGAACACTTTAAAACAATCATTGTTGCATACCATGTAGATGGCAGGGGACTGGATTTTCACTCGCGTCCCATCCAACTCCCACAGAAAAAATACCCCACACCCAGAACATAGTAAAAATAATAATAATAATCCTTTCCTTGAAAATGACTCTCATTCAGAATGACTCCCACTCCCATTTTGGCGCGAAGATACTTTTAAAAAAACCAAACAAACAGTTTGCCTCTCCCACGGCCTCTCCTGCTCCCATTTGAACTCCCATCCCGTAAAAAATCCTACAGGTTTCCTGTGACAATCCTGTGGCCCACGGCATTTCTTGTCCTCGTCGGCACCACTGACCTCAGGCACCGGTCACCTCTTCAAACCGATACCAGTACCAATTCTCCTTCTTGTGTACTCACTGATAACGATACCTCGAGTACTTTTGACACACCAAATTTCAGTGAACACAATGACGGATCATTTTGATCAGAGATTTTTCTGTCTTTCTGGCGCACATGATGTTTGTCTTATGTGTCAGTGGAGTGCCAACTACCAGTAAGGAGGACTTACACAATGTCATATTTTTTGGGGCATGAAGTATCGGGGGCTGATATCGGCTACTAGTTCCCGATACCTTGAAAAAAACTGCTATCAACCCAATAGAACACCTGCTATTGGTATTTGTCCCCCCATAGATTATTACATTTGTTAGTTAGAAACAAAATTGCTTGGTTGCAAAAGTTGAGTCGCAAATCTGTGCGAGTTCCCTCAACAATGAGCTCTTAGTATGCTGAAATGCCAGGGAGCGTTGGCTCGCAAAATCAAACATCCCCCCCCACCCATCTAGACACTCTTCACACGTCCTCTCCACAAAGACGGCCTAAGAAAGCAAAACGGGAAGATTTCCAGCACCAGCAGCCGTTCATCGGAAAACGTCTTTCTGAAAAGTCATCAAGTGTGCAGCCTCAGTAAACGTCGAGATGTGGACCCCGGCCAGTCGAGTATGGCGTGCGAGTGCACTTTCCCCACTTGCGATGTCGTCGCACCTGCACGAGGAACGTCCACAGAAGGCCTTGCTCGCATCATTTGTCTCAATTAGAAAAATGAGAAAAAGTTCCGGCATGACTGGGTAATTGCACTTTCGGTGGACGGATGGATTAACGACAGCTTCTTCCCCTGCAATGGCTGATTTTACTTTGGCCACCTTCAACACCTTTTAATATTCCGTCGTCACAACGCTAACGAGTCCGCGTAGCGCTGCGGCCTCTGCCAACGGATGTGGCGTTATGAGCATACATGTAACTAATTTGGAAAGACCACCAGCAAGTGTTGCGATGCGTGCAAGAAAAATTTCCAATGATGGATTCTCATTGTTTGAAGCGCCACTTTGAACTCAACTGCCGTCTACCCTCTGCAGTTGAGTAAATAGCAAACATACGAAAAATGGGTTAAATGGCGTCATACACGCCAGAAGGATACTTTGGCTATAGAGGGGGACAGGGCTATTAATTGTGCACGTGCGTATGCATGTCTGTGAGCGTGAGTTTGACCTAAATGTGCACTTTTGAAGGACAAAGCTCGTCTGTCAGATTGTACGCTCAATAAGTGGTTAACATTTCAAGCCTGCAGTCATTTTGTATTTGGATGTTTTGTCCAACAAATGCCTTCCTTGTTGTATTTTAATAAGAATAAGAATAAGAAATTGTAAAATGTGGGCGTTGGAATTGGATTGGTTTGAGTTGGTCAAGAAACGTGGGAAAGAGGAGGCCAATGTATAAAACTGTCTTAATTTGGGCATTTTTTTTTTTTCTTAAGTCACTTATCAACACTCATCCCCTTGCCTTTTTTTTCTTACAAGATACCATAACAATTTGGTTATTTCAATAATTGGATTTGATTTTTAGGGCAGTCTTTTTTAGTTATTAGGTTTTCCTTTTTTCGAAATGCTTCCTTTTAGTTTAATTTAGTATTATTTATTTATTTTTTTTAATTGAGTCTTTTTTGTCTTCCAAGTGAAAACAGGTGGACAGACAGACAAAACAAATAGATAGATAAATCGACCGATAGATAGATGAAAAGACTGTGAGCACGTGTGAAGAGAATTGCCCAAGACAAAAGAAGCAAGATGTGAAAGTTTCCCATCCAAAGGAAGAAGGTTTAATGAAGGCACTTGGGTGTTGAGCGGGGATGGAAGTCGGCCACAGCGCATTGTGCCGGCCGACTGGCAGCGCTTAAAAGAGAATTTCTTTTTGTTCTCCAGTGTCCCGCCTTGTCTCCTGTAACCGACTTAATAAATCTTGCGCGTGTGTGTGTGTGTGTGTGTGTGTGTGTGTGTGTTTCTCGTGTTGACGAGAGAAGATAACAGTGAAAATGTTGCAACGGTCAGGCCAGAAAACAATTTCAATTTATTGGCCTTCGTCGTGTTATTTCACTTACACCAAAATACAATTTTCTTTTAAACATCAACAGTCAACGAAAATAAATAAATCAAAATCAATCAAAATAGAAACCAATCATTCAAAAAGTGAGGATTTTTTCCCCAAAATTTACATTTTATTGGGAACAAGTCAAATTCCGTGGCATAAGCCTCATTTTGTATTTTTTTTTTTTTTAAATTCCCACCCCAAAATTTTTCAAGTGTTTTTTCAGAATTAAAAAGATTATTTTGTGGGAGTGTTCGTGTGGTTTGTCATGAAAGTCGGTCAAAAAAATCTGCGATGCCACAGCATGGCCAGAAAAACAGTAAACGCCACAGTAGGATGTTTTTGTTTTTTTTTCGTTTTCTTTTAATTTGAGGCTTTGCTTGATTGATTAGCATATGAGGAACTTCTCTCAGTTCTAAAAAAAAAAGTTCCATTTCCTGAGTTCCACAAGCTCAACGATGCGCCCTGAACAAACACGAGTGGTCGCTCAAGAGAGACGCAGGTTGGGGGGGAAGGGCATCATTATTTAATCGCCCACCGTCTCCTGATGTGTTGTTTATCTTTGCCATCATCTTTTACAACCTGGGAAGATCGCGGCTGGCGCAGCAGGACATCTGGACTGTGTCTGCAGGACAGAAGCGCTGTCAGCCAGCACGATTCATGAAGCTCTGAAATGGAGCAATTCCATTAGGACACACATCTGTCGTCACTTTACAAAAAGGGATTGGGGGGGGGGGGTGGAAGCTGGGCTTTGTGTGTAAATCCCAGCGAGGAGCCCTCAGGTGTTAAATGTGTTTAATGTTTACATGGCGTGCGCTCTGTTTAAGTTGCTTAAGACAGTGCAAGGCGGCCGCGCTTGATGACATGCAGGCGACTTTGCACTAGTTGGGAAAAAAAAGTGCCGCTCGGATGGAGAACAGAATGCCACAACTACTGGAATGAGGAGTTTACCATACAAAGAGAAATATTTACTCTCATCACTACTTTAAACAAAGGAAAACGACATGATTGATAGAACACGTGACAACAACGCAAGATCAAACGTGACATTTTATTAGAAAGCGCACGAAAACGCAATTTTAGCTCAACTGACGCCATCACTATACACCACAGTGGCCAATGCCAACGCTACGTTCTCATTTGTTCACTCAGATGAGTTAAAGGCCATACACACATTCACAGTCACAATGACAACCTCAAATAGACAAACATAATAATTACTTCTCAAATGCATATACTGCATAGTTGGTCGATGAAGCGTGCAAATTATTTTTTTTCAACGGTCATGCAAGTAAACATGTCTCAATTATTTATTTTTGTATTTTTTGCGTCATACATTTTACGTATGGAAAAGTATGAGCTAAATACGTACTCATTGGTTCAAATCAAATTTTCCAGCAACCAAAGCTCAATTTAATGAGGTAGACCTGGAATGTGTAGTAATATTCGACTGTTATTTTCAGACCAACATGTACACTCAAAACAACAAAAATAGAAACTGAAATAGAATGTCGTTTCCATTTTGACATACATAAAAGTCATTGGCGATCTTACCGTACACACGTATAACTACTCACTTTTTCATGGATGTAGCAAGAGCATCCTCTTGAGTGTCATCACCAGGTTGCAGACACTGGAAGAGGCACAGAAAGGCAAAGCCAAGTGGATCTCCTGAGAAATGTTTTGGTCCCCAGTCAGTCACCGACCGCTGGCTTGCCACCGTTCGCCACTTTTGGGTGCAACAAAATGGGTTAGCATGATTTGCGCGGGTCAATTTTCAATTTCAATTTTCACAACAAGGGATGAGAGGTGCTTTCTTTCACTTCTCCTGAGTCAACAGATATGGACTTGAGTACGTGTGTCTTTTATGCGTTCCCAGATAAAACATCCCTCTTATCCCGTGTAACCTCAGCTGTAATGAATATCCATAAACCACAGTCAGGCATCTAGACAACACACACACACACACAAATACACAAACACACACACTGCAACTAATAGGTCAGGTGTTGGTTAGAGGTTGTCATGGTGACGAAAGGACCAAAGCGTTTAAAGATGTTTGTGTGTGTGTTAGGTGTGGTTCAAATCAAATCCAAAAGTCATGATGAGGTTAACCTTTTTGCTTTGTGGCCAAAAGATGTTGCTAATGTGTGTTTCCTTTTGACAGGCATTTCGAATTTAGCCATTTAGCATTTAACTGTAGTTTGGTTGTTAAAAGTTGGCTTTGAACTCTCGGTGGTCAACGAGTGTCATATGCATTTAGCCATGAAAGTTGACTTTACACTGTAGTCAAGTAAAGTGTGGTCAGGTCGATGTAAATGAGGTTGTATGTGTTGTATATATTAAAATTGGACTTTTTTTAGTTACCATGAGATGAGCTGGCGTCCGGCAGCCATTTGGCGTTTAGGTGTAGCTTAGTCATGAAAAATTGCCCGGGCAAACTTTTCATGGTCAAGGGTGTCGTCTGATTGAAGTAAACAGGATCAAAACAAAGAGCTTCTGGATGTCTTATGGCAATTTGATTGAAGTCCATCAAAGCACATCACGACGTCTTCCTCGTTAATCGGGCCCTCGTGCCGTTTGCGGCCGCAAAGTAAAAGCCGCCGAGCGCCCATCGACCGGCCGTCTGGCTGCGTGGCAACCGCTCCGGCGCCAAATGGAAGTAGGACGC
Source organism: Idiotropiscis lumnitzeri (assembly GCF_059441095.1). Lineage (NCBI taxonomy): Eukaryota > Metazoa > Chordata > Actinopteri > Syngnathiformes > Syngnathidae > Idiotropiscis > Idiotropiscis lumnitzeri. The sequence goes on from NC_142399.1 coordinate 12,668,806, forward strand.
GGACGCTGCAGAGGCGGCCGTCATTTGCTTGAGTGCTTTCTATTTGCTCTGATGAGGAGGCAAGGTTGCACAGGCCACCAGGGGGGACTCACAAGTCAAGACGGTGAAAAATAGTCGGAGGGGGCCGCGCAGGCAATAATTCTACTCAAAGATAAGACAAGCTAATGCTGAAGTTTTGTAGCTGCGTTATAAAAGAACAAACAAGATATTTTGTTCAGTGGCGTCTCAAGATAGGAGTTGAATTTGTTGCACTCGTATCTCAAATCATCTTTCTACATTAAAATGAATAGAATGCCATGGATGTGTTCGAGCGGCGCCCAAAAAAAAAAAAGCAACAAATATTTATATTATTACATTATGAGTCAAAATAGTTTTGATATTTGCAAAATCTGCTTTTAGTTTGGAATTTTCTGACAGATGGAATCACCCATTGGCAACTTATGCTTGTGCATCACTTTCAGTGACAATTTGAAATACGTGCCCTGTTTTTGAACGAGGGATGAAAGTGAAGAAATGTGTCAACACAATTGTTAGTCATGTGCATAAAAAGAACGATGAAGGTAAAGATACCATTTGAGCTTTATTCAACTTCATGAGTTGAACTTTGTGTATTCTTTTCAATGTATATCGATGGTGTTGTGGACGTCAATCCATCAAAGTGTGCTAATTGGAACTCGGGACTGCGGCTATTGATTATTTTACGGCCGAGTCGATGAATCGGATTTGAAATGTGCGCCTCATTAAAGATGATTTGGTTGCTTCGGCTATGACGCGGCGGACACCGTTTGTCTTTTGTTGTTGTTTACAGGGCATCATTCACACTGATTTCCCAGAGCTTCTTTCAAATGTTTGTCTTTTTAAACGCTTTTGTGGCGCTAATTGCACACTTGATCTCCATTTGCAGTTCAAAACAGGCCCTGCAGAGCTTCTTTTTTTTTTTTTTGGCCTTCCAGGAAAGCATCCCATATTTTCATTCAAGCGCTCATCGTCGTAAAGGTCAGACAACGGGAGTGCAGCTAGCATAACATTTGATATTGTTCCTCTCTAAACGGAAATATATGGCACTGGCAACTTATGGAGAAGTGACTTTTTTATGTATATATTAGTTTTTTTTTATGCGAAAAACAAAGTCGTCAATGATTGAGGCGTATTTGTGTCACATCTGCAATACATGCGCCACATACACAGATCAGCGCAATACCATGACAACGCATGATCAAGTGTGGTTGGTGTACACGTAAGCATTCATGTGATTAGCTGGCATGTGAGCACACTGGCGCTTTTGTACCGAAGAGGGAAGCCATCAGCAGAGAGGCCCCGGGTCGTCCGGACGCTCGTTAATTCCTCGTTAAGTCATCTCATCGCTATGACCTCATCAGGCTGCCAGAAGCCCACCACACACCGCCATGTGTCCACATGGCTTGGCTCAGGACCTGTAGTCTTTTACTGAAGCAGAATATGCAGGTTTTTTTTGGGTTTTTTTTAGTACCTATGTGCTCCAAGTCACACGCGTGAGGAGTACTTTATTCTGACTTGTAAGGTTTTATCACGACTCCAAGTACTTGCTGGTTCCTCTGTGACGCCTGAGGAGTATTGTATCAGTGCTCGTGGGGCTCTATTTGAGTCGACACACGCGTTCTTGGCGTCAAAACGAGTATATCTTCATATCCGTGCAAGTCTAGTTTAGTGTGTTTACAACTTTGGCAGACCGCACTGCGCCTCGCTTGGCGTCCTGGCGGACCGAGGGTGTTTTCTATTACGGCTCACCTGACAATCTGGTGGGTGAACGCAGACTGTAATTTAGACCACCTGAGAGCAGGTCTAAGTTGTGGCGCAGGTGGTGTGATGTCATTCTGGTGAATTTGACCAGGGCACAGGCAGGCTGATTCCAAGGTTTACTGATAGGTGTCATCATAGTTCACTCATAAATACGAAATTGGGGGCATTCTTACTCATGGAAGCATGATCGGGAGGGCTAGGCGATCTCCAGGTGTCCACTTTACAACTTAACATTATCCGCAAGTGGCGATCTCGTCGCAGTTGCTTGTAAACGTACTTTGTGAGCGCCGGAATCCTGCGTTGAGTCCGAGTGAGTCTGCTAATGTTCTGTTTTGCCGCATCCGTTCCGATTCAATTCGGCTGTGTTCATTCCAACAACCGTGCAAACGGCCATTTATAACTGCTCCATCTCCAAAAATACCAAAAGAAAGAAAGCTCCACCCGCCGCGTCTGACTTGAGCTCGGAGCATAAATAGAACCCATCGTGTTTTGTTTGTCGTGTGTTTTTATGTGACCATTGTGTGAAAGGTATCAGCATATTTTTTTATTTTTATGTACCGTGTTTAATCAGTACTTGTTTTTTTTGTGTCCCTTTTCGGAATTGTTGTATTGGTGCATGTATACTTGTGCAGCGAGTGTTGTATCAGTATTTGTAGTCGTCTTTTTCGACAGTATGTGATGCTTCTGTATTACGTAATTATCTGTCCATTTTCATGACAGCATAACTACTCGTGTGTTTGTATACGACACCAAGACTAGTGTTCTATGATGACTTGTAGCACTTGTGTGTTCCTCTTTCTGTTCGCGGAGCGTTGTATGAGAGCTCGCAGGAACACGTGAATGGCATTTGCATTCAGTGCAGAGGCAAAAGAGGATTTTGGATGCGGGAATGCCGACATGTGAGCTGAGTGATCGTCTTCGTATATAGACGATCCCCGAGGCCGCCATTCTCCCGTCTTTCATGCACTCAACGTGGTTCGATATCTCGTGTGTGGTCCCTCAGCAGACATGAAGCAGTACAGTGAGAAGACGGATGTGGACGCGATGTTTACAAGTGAGCAGCGCATGAATGCACGCGCCGGCTTACCTGTCTGTCGCCTTGATTTACATTCAGGAGAGATAGATAGACTTTTTTTTTAATTATTTTTGTAATTTGGAAGTTTTTAGTTTTGACATCAATTATCTACTCTGCCAAATGATTTTTTTTAAATATCTCAAGATGAGCTTTCAAAGTTAGGTTAGTGTTTAAGATGACTGTTTCTAAATGGAATTAGTGTTCCAAAGACACGCTTGCACTTTGAAGGCAGGCTGGGATTTTTGTTGTTGTTTCTCTGAAGGTGAAGCGTCCTGCGAGGAAGCCAACGATGCTCTGAAAGCGTCAGCGAATCCTCAGTGTGATTTTCTCTTTTATTGTGGTGAGGCGCCGAAGCTCAATAAAGTGCCAGGCAAAGAGCAGAAACTTGTGTGGACTGTTAACACTGCAGGGATCAATTACAGCAAATGGGACTTGTGCTATTTGCCACAGCCGCCACTTTATTGCGCTGGGACGCTCGTTATTAACGACACACAACGTCGGTACCCCTGAGCACTACCAGAGATGCTTTTTGTGCTTTTTTTTTTCTGAAATAAGGAAAAGGCCAGCCAAGCTTTGTCCTCTTCTTTCTCATCTTCCTCGTCCTCCTCCATCCATCCGAAACCTGAGGCGGCCTTGGTTCTCCTTCAATGGGGAAATGTCCTCATGTGCTTTTTGAAGGTGTGAAACGCTTTTTTTTTTAGTACTGTACTGACTGACAGATGGCTGTAGATGGCATTGCCATGAGATGGAGATCAGCAAAGCTTTTCAGTGGATAATAAAGATGAGTTGGTGAAACTCGGCTCGTCATGTCCATTACTAGGGCGAGGAACGCCAACAAATTGGAAGTCAGGCAAGCTTAGGCACCGCCCACCCAACGTTTGGGAGTCATTTTACATTGGCGTGAAGTAATTTTTCGGGGGTTAATGCAGCATACATTTGACTTTTTTTTATTTTTCTGTGATGACGAAACAGCACTTTGACTCAGCTACAAAGAGCCACATTCTGATCTACTTTCACTACTTTTAATTTTCATCATCTGTTATCGCTTGCAAAATGCTCGCAACTGCGAGCACTGCGCCCTCGAGTGTATTGCAGCAAAGTAACGAGGCTTCCTCCAATGGCAGTCACTGTAAATACAGCTTGAGTGACCAAGATGCAAAATAAGAGAACTCAAAAGATACTTTTGTGTTTGGATGACTTTTTTTGGGTGCAAAATGCAAATGAAGCCAATAATTTAAGTACTCATATCGGTAATAGTAAGTCATTTATTTTCAAAATGAAAATCAGAGAAGTTAGCCTTTACTATTATTCATCAACTGACTTCAAAAAGAACAATTCATATTGAATATGTGTTGCTGTCAATAATTATTCTGCAACTAAACACTTTTTCACAGTACCCCAAAGAGACAGATGAGGTGGGGGGGGAGGGGCTTTTTTTTGGAGGGTTTTGGCGGCGCACGATTAATGATGTCAGACACAAAGTGAGGTCAGCCTTTCATAAAGCATTGCTGTACAATGCAAGAAAGATTTTCAGGGGAATTTTGTCATGGTGGAAGTTAGCATTCCATTCCAGCACTGTCCCAGGCTAATTGTAATTATGGTGGCATGAGCATGGGTGTGAGACGGAGGTGGGGGACGGGGGGGGGGGGGGGGGGGATTTGCGAGGAGGGGTGGGGGTTGATTTGCTGTCGGGACCCGAGGAAACAGGAGACGTGATAATCAATTTGTGGCTGCATCGGAAACGTGAGCTACCGGGGGGTCCTCGCTCCCCCGACCAGGCATCCAGATGGCCCAGGCCCAACCATGAGTGTGCGTGAGTGCGTGTGTGTGTGTGTGTGTGTGCATGTTGTGCGTGTGTTGCCATCTGCCTACAGTTCATCACATATGTACTGACCCAAGGGGGCGCTATACAGTCATCCTCCTTTACTAATTGTGGATTTTTCACCCAACTGTTCAAGCGTGCAGTGGTGTACAGTTACACAAGTGCACGTCTCCGTTAAAGCAAAGCTGTTAGCTACGCCACAATTGAATATCTCCGATAAAAGATTGTTTTAACTCTCTTTGTTTTGTCATGTATGATTTTTGCTTCACCTTTGATGAATGCAGCCGTGGTTGTTTTGCAAGTACTCTCAAAACTAAATTGAGACAAGTTGGGAGGTAACCCTCACAATAAAGAATTCAGCGAATAATGTTTTTTTAACTACAAAGAATTGAAGTTCCCTCTTTGTTCTGTTTTTTTTTTTTTCATAATTACTATATTGCTAAATATAGCCTCGCTGTCTGTTCTTTTGTAAACTCGCTCCTCTGTGTTCATGGCGATGTTGTTAGTGGTAGCGGTGCACACTTTCAGGCCACAAAAAAAAATAAAATAATAATATTTAAAACAAAAAAATAAAATAAAACTGACCCAATAGAGTTGAAGACTCAGCCAGTCGGGCTTGTGGCCTTTTGGGGTTTGTTTATGAAGAAGAATCACCAGCACCGAAAGCAAAACTCTTTGTTTGTCACTTTCCCTCCCTTGACTCTCCCGGCCTTAGCGGGAGTCCGATTCTGTGGAGGGGGGCGGGCGGGGGGGGGGGAGAGGTGCGCCGCTGAAAAAGTGCAGATTGACTATTGATTGTTTCTTCCCAAACAAGCCACACCATGACCGCCGTTTCCTCCTCTTGCGCCCACATAAAAACAGCAAGCTCTCTCCCCGCCGAAGAATCGATGCCAAATTGCGTCTCGTCACGTCGCCGAGATGTCGCCAAGGTGTCGGTCCCCAGCGAGCAATGAAGACGAGGAGGAGCGAACCTTCCTGTTTGTTAATTTTTTTTCTTTGTTTTGGGGACATGGAGGCAGTTGGCTTGAAAAAGCCTTTTTTGTGCTGTCTGAAGCAGTGCTTGGTTGTTTTATTGTTGAAAAAAAAAAATTCTACTTCAAAGTCCTGCGGTGTTAAGAATACAAGAGACAGGACATGTCCAACTCATTGGATAATAATTGCAGCCTCCCTGACCTCCTCTCATCTCGTCTTTTTATCAGAGTATGCGAGATTGTTGTCACAGTCAGGACTTGCCAGAAATTCCTGCATTCTCCATGACCGTTTTTCATCCCATCACTTCACCAGCATATCGTCCCTGTCCAATTTTTCTTCCGATTTTTTAATTTTTACTTCACATCTTTCCATCACTCTATGGAAGATTGTTGTCACCTATGTTATCAGCTAATGTGATAACATCAGCACACAGCCAGTACATGCTAAAAATTCCTGCCGCTGCTTTAATTTTCTCATTGCCACATGCCTGAACACATCATGTACATTGTTCTCTCTTTTCAACATGAAGGGTGGCGGACGTAGTACACGACCACTACTTGTCAACAATTCCTGCGGTCGCTTTAATGTTTACCTCGCCAATCACTTCGTGACTTTTGTCTTATTTGACAGTGAGTTGTTAAAGAATACATTGTTACCCCGTCGTCAACCTCAACACCACCCCACCGACACACCGTGCACCCCCCCCCCCCCCCCGGTTGGACTACTTTTGATCTCCATTGGCCCGTTTGAAGTATTGCGTCTCATTAGCACACTTTTGAATTCAGTTCATGGGCCGCCTGCACGCAGATGTTTGCCACGCTGGCCCTCCCCTCCGCTTAATTGGCGCTGTTTAATTAGCTCTTTTTGCCCCATTTACAGCGCGGCAGCAGGATCACTGCAAATTAGCGCAAACGGACATCAGAAATAAACACAATCGCTACATGTTGTCCACCAGAATTGATTATCATGTCACAGATCCAGTACATTAGACACTACTGGTATCTCAACCATTCCAACCACTACCTGGCACCATCAAAGCTTCTGCTTTCATAAGTTGGACTCCTTGTATTTAGTAACACATTCTATAGGAAAGGCTACAAGCATTCACTTTGGAGTCCAGGATGAGGCAATGGGTTGACACTTCGGGGTTCTTGACCGTGTCAGAGGTTAAGAACTCGCAAGTCTTATTATGTGCATTTCCTGAACACTTTTTAATTAGGAAAATAAAATTGGAATTTTCTTCCACATTCAAAACATACTGTAGGTGCACAAATTGACTTGTGTTCAGTTGCACATAAAATCACGCGCTCAAAGAACAAAAGCACCAAATTGTGAATTTCTCACAAAAATCAAAAACCCAAATCAAGGGATGTAATTTGCTGCAAACCTTTGCTGTTGCTTTGCAAAGTTAAGTTCAGCATTATTCGACGGCAACGTGCCCAGTGCCACTCTCATCATTTTGGCAACCAAGTCTCTCCCTTTCCTTTGTATGTATGTCGAGCATGCTCCATAGGGATTGCTCGTAAAGCTTGCTCGTTACAAAGTATCTCAAAGGCTTTATACAATTGTGATGTTGTTGTGAAGACTCGTTGTCGCCAATCATACGAACGGACTGCACGGAATGGTTGCAGTGTCTTGACCTCCGCTCAACCCGTGAGACTGACTCACTGAAGCTTGGTAGGTTTTGCTCCAGCCAGGTGACAGAGTTAGTTGCCTCGGCTTTAGAACAAGCTTGGCCAAATCTTTTCCTCTGAAGGCCAATTTTAACTCATTCAATCCATAAGACATACATATACGTTTTCAAAAATGTAATCCCTGCCTCCCAAAGACGTATTTATACGTCTTAGCCTTTTTAGAACACATTCTTCTGTTGGTCTCGCAAAATTAGTCAAAATCCGGAAAAACGCTGGTATTGAGGGGTTTCCTCTAGTGAAAGTTTCTGGGATTAAATGAGATAAAAAGTCAAGCCACATAGAAATTCTTAGACGATCATTTACTAAACACGTTGAAATTATTCAGATTCATATTCGAGAGAGGGTAGCGGCACTACAATAAGCCAAAATCCGGATGCCACGACCAAAGGCAACTCTCATACTATGTGTGACTCATCTAAATGCACAAATGTAAAATGAAGTCTCAAGTCAAGATTTAAACATTTCTACTGAGACAGCTGCTCTCATTTTTGTGGGCTGGAGCCTGAATAGAGAAAGCTCTGGAACCTGCTGACCTGTTTTTAGCTTCAGAGTCAAATAAAGACCAGCATGTTGCCAATATAAGTTTCATTATAGAACATACTTTAAGGGTAGTAGATGACATTTTCGGGTAGATGTCCTGAAGATGGGTCAGGGTTGGTGAGCACAAACGAAACAAGGATTTTTCTCAAGTACCTCGTGTGTGTTCCGCGAGTTTAACTTGTATCATGAGTGACCGCATGGATGTTTCATTTCCATCTCCTCCTGTCCGTCATCAGGCGAGCCGGCGGTGGCCCGAGAGAACAACTGCCTGAACGCGGCCAAGGCCTGCAACCTCAACGACACGTGCAAGAAGTACCGCTCGGCCTACATCAGCCCGTGCACCAGTCGCGTCTCCACCGCCGAAGTCTGCAACAAGAGGAAGTGCCACAAGGCCCTCAGACAGTTCTTCGACAAGGTAACAAAAGACAATTTGAAAAACAATGGACAATATATCTTTGCAAAATTTCGACCGATTCAAATCTTTAACACACAGTTGTGATGCGTGACAGATATTAATTTACACTAGTTCATGTAACACCTTAGCATTTAAACTTTCTCCTTTCCTCAGAAACTTTATCCATGGTTTAGAATTGCATTTGATCAATAAACTAACTGACAAAAACAAATTGAAATGAAGCAGACATTATTCAATTTCCAAAGTTACAGGGAGCCACAGCAGAAGCATGAAGGAGCCACTTGCGGCTCCCACCCCTGAGTCGCCAAAACGTCAAAGATAATTTGCGATTGGGATGATCGTTCCCAGCGCGACTCACAGTAAGATGGTCCCGTTAATCGTTGTAAATAACAGGACGAGAGCAGAAAGAAACCGCCGCACGCTTTTATGGTTTCACGTGGTCGCGTTCTCTGTCGGCTCCACTCCGTAAACAATTGGTCCATGCGCATTTTTAAAATGTCACTTTGAATGTCAGAGAGACATCTTTTTTCATTGAGTCATCAGCCCGCACTGCCGTTGAGATGTCACTTTTATTATCGGTGCTGTCGAGCAGAATGCTCGCATCTCTACGTGCGCAACTTTTCAGGAAATGAAAACAAATCATCGCCATTCTTGAGTTACCAAACTCTTCATCCATCAAGTCAGTCTTGTATCCCATCAGATTATATTGTTGTGCGCTTTCAACAGCATTTACATTTGCTCATTTAAAGAATGCAAGCTAAAAATGGCTGATTTCAAGATGCCGTCATTGCTTAAACGCTATGAACGCAGACGCCGCGGCCCCCAGCTGGGCTCATCAAAATCTTCAAATAGGCCTCCAAACCCCGCGCGCACCTGATGTCCATTCAAACATCAATTGAAGGATTTGGATGTCATTTGGATGTTGAATTGATATCAGATGGCCACTGGGAAGCCAACGATTGCTGTGACGTCGTCTTCATAAACTCGATTTCAAAGGCCACAAGTGACACAATCGAAAAATCGACGAGTTGACTCCATTCATCGGCCTGCAACTGACCTTCATGGCTCGCTCGTTCCTTCTGCAGCCAAGCTTTGCAACTATTGATTTTTGATAAAACGAGCCAACGCAGATGTGTCAAAGCTAACTCTCTTCACCCGTTACTGTCTCGTGAGGATTTCTTCCAGAATCTTGAGGAGACGTAATGCCCCAAGTCTCCCGTGGCGTGTCAATGCTTCAGGCTTGTTGGGTCGAGGTTATGTTTTGGGTTGGCTGGGTTGAGTTTTCAAGTTGTGGGATTAGATTGAAGTGTGTTTAGCGGATGGCCGTTCCGTTGATAGTCAAAGTTTGGCTTATTCTGCGTTCACACCCGCCGTGAAGCGAACGTTGGCCTGATGGTACTCGCACCGGTTTGCTCGCCAGAGTTGTGCGCACACCAAACTTGAATTCAGTCGTATTTCACTTCATTCGTGCCACGCCTATCTGGAGAAGGGCCTTCGGTAACAACGCCATTTCAATAACAAAACAGGTTTGTACTTTGTTGTACTCAACAAGTCCAAGATGTGTGTGACGTTGCGGTTCTAGGAAAAACACTTTTACAAAGTTTTTTCTTTTTCATTAATAGTGTTTTCATGTGACAGACATTCCATTAACGTGAAAATGAAATTGAAAAAAATTACAATATTGGCAGCGCTGATATGCTCCATGCCAATTGGCTGTTGCTGCAAATTTGTGGCCGGTTGTTTTCCAAACTGAGAAGAAGCAAATTTTCTCCTTTTTGTCTGACTTGCATTGCGTCATCACATCGCTCGCGTCCCCGGGCACAAATTTGTTCATATTCACGCATTCAAGGTTGACTTTATGTGTAATCACGTCACACTAATTTCGATTCAAGTTCAATTTGTGCTTGTTACAAACGACCTGTGAGGTGTTCTAGTTCTCGTTCTAGTCACGAGATGCTGGTTCGGCTGGGTTTCGCTCATTTTGCAGACGCGGCCAACACGGCGGATTGAAAAAAGGGCGGCAATAGGAGGCTCCCCTCGTTTGCATGTCTGTCCAGTCACATCCGATCCAAATCAAAGTCGAATCAAATATTTCTCCATATACCTTCCTTCCGTTAAGCAAACTTGAAAGTTTTTGGACTTCTCTGTCTTTGTTTTGTATTTTTAGGTTCCTCCCAAGCACAGCTACGGGATGCTGTTCTGCTCGTGCCCACTCAGCGACCAGACGGCGTGCTCGGAGCGCCGGCGTCAGACCATCGTGCCAGTCTGCTCCTACGAGGAGAAACAAAAGCCAAACTGCTTGGAGCTGCAGGCCTTGTGCAAGACCAACTACATCTGCAGGTGCCGCATTCAAAGCACAAAAGCTTTTGCAGCAGCAGCTCCCTGAGGGACTCCAGTAATATTACTCTGCGCTTTCCTTTCTAAAATAAATGTCACTTCTTTTAAGACAATCATTTTTTTTTTGGTATTCTTTATTTAGTTTTAAATATATGATCTTAAAATTAATGCAATTATTATAATGAAGCATAATCGATCAAATAAACACAATCAAACGTATGTGAAATTGTTCATTGAATTAATGTATGACAATAAACAACTAACCGATTATTTCATTAGCTTCATGAATAAAATTACATTTGAACAAAACTATTTTGGGCAAGTTGAACGCAAAAAAAAAAAAAAAATCTTTCAGAATATTTGATATCCAGAAATGTAATGCACAGTCAGTGTGTCATTGTGTGCACAAGTGTGCAAATGTGTGTGTGAGTGGCCTCACACTGATGTTGGCAACCTCCCTGACCTCAGGCGATTCACGTAAACACACTCGTGCTGATGACGCAGCACTAATTCAGTGATGGGCATATGACATCGCCACCTGCATTCGTGTGTGGATGTTTGCGCCGTCTCCAGAGCTCACCAGAATTAAATTGAAGCATCATGAATGACTTCAATTTGGACCGAGGCATTGGCTCGCACACACACACACACACACATGCACACTCACGTGCATAAACACTGACTGCTCAGTAAATTCTGAGCTCGCGTTAGCGTCCCGTCTTGCTCCGGCGCCATCACACACTTGGCGGTCCATTTGTCAGGCGGCGGCGAGATGAATTGAAGTCTGCCGTTTTGCCTCCGCCTCCCTCGCCATATGTCAGCCATTTGTACGATGGCCGACGCTGTCTGCTGACGGGTTGCTGCTGAACACGTGTACAGGATTCAACCACTATTTCGTGGTTCGTGTATATGTGGAATTTTCGCCATTTGTTTTTGGGAATGGGTTTTTATTGTCTACCTTTTCCCTGTGAATAGCGAAAATATGCATACGCATATGATTGACAGCACTGGCTAATCCAAAAAGGATTAACTAAACCTATCCCAGTCGGTTTCAGACAGTAGGCGGAGTCACACACTGGTCGCCACTCATTTGTAGCGTCCAATCAACCTAACATGCTTTGGAATGTGGGCGGAAACCGCAGTACCGAGTAGTAGTTGTTGAAGTTCTGCATGCACTGAAAAATGACGTTGGTTCCACCAGAGCTGCTAGCGCTTGCATCGAGGGAACCAACGAAGCGAAAGAGCCTGATCATAATTTTGGCCGTGTTTCAGGTCGCGTCTGGCCGATTTCTTCGCCAACTGCCACTCGGAACCGCGCTCGCTGTCGGGCTGCCTGAAGGAAAACTACGCAGACTGTTTGCTGGCCTACTCGGGCCTCATCGGTGAGTTGCCGCTCGGTCAGACGTTTTGAGTGATAGGCCGCTGCAAGACAACGTGACAATGATAACGACTCCAGTTTTGCAACAACATTTGAAATAAAGTTCACAGTGACGACTTAAAGGGCAAAACCAGAAAACAAAAAAAAAATGTAATTTGCATTTTCAGAATTCTTTTTTTTTTTTTTACAAATGCTCCAATTTCATTTGGTACACCTCACGGAATGAAAACAATCACCAAAAATGTCAATATTCATCTCAGTAAAATTGTTTGATGTTGAAATTAAAATTCAATGTGGCATGTCTCTTCAAATTTCATGAAAATGTCCCATAGGGTTATTGCTTGTTAGCATGTTAGCTGAAAATTTTGCAGCTGTTAGCTTTCCTTAATTTCAAACATGGAGTGAATAATTGTCTTTTTTGGGGCTGCTTTGGAACCGATTGATGCTATTTCACTCCATTTACATGGGCAACATTGAATTTGATCCGCAAGTAAATGGAATTCCAAGCTTGGAAAGTATCGGACTGCTGCATGTCCCCTTGAAATGTAAACCAGAGTCAGCGGCCAAAAGTCATCTCACGTTTCTCAATGAGTCTGCACACATGCACACATTGAAGCTCATTACCCCCTCGCCCACCCCCCCCCCCCCCAGCTAAACAAGTTTGCACTCTCACAATGTCTTCATGTTGCCCCCCCCCCCCCCCCCACCCTCGAAACAAAAGGGCTAAAGATTCTGGAACGAGGCCAGTGCCAGGGAGCGGCCTTTTTGGGGGGAGAGAAGAATCACTGACTGAAGCAATTTACTTGCTCTGCCTTCTTCACTCCTCTGCCCTCCACTTCCTGCTCATGCACACACACACACACACTCGCTGACAGAATCACTGCTGCTGTTATTCATCCCCAAAACACACACAAGTTGTCAGAGTGTCTCGAGACTTGCGCAAAACGTCTTCAATCTCAAAGTTGAACAAGTACTTGCTATCATTGTTCATGTTCAGTGTTGTCGTCGGCGATGTTGGAGTGTTTGCTGCCACATTCGGGCTCATAAATATTGGGACACGGGACACATTGGTCCTCCGTCCGTTTGGCTCAAAATGGATTTGAACTCAAATCAAGCAAGTGTTTTCAATACAGACACTCAGCTTGAATTGGAGGCTCTGAACAGTGTTGGAATGGCGAGACTTTCCGCCTGCCGCTTTGAAGCGCGCAAAGGCGCAATCCGAAATCAAAGTTGGACTTTTGCTTTCAAATGATTTGCAGACGGGTGGAAGGCATCAACGACATCCCTGTCGTCGATGCTGATGCTTCGCCAGGCCTCATCTTCACTGCTTGCCTCTTTTTGCTTGGGGGCATTTTTTTCTTCACTTTTGTCACTTCAGCAAGTGCTCAATTGGATTTGTGTCAGGTGATCGAAACATTCCACTCAAAAACGATTTTGGCAGTCGGGTCATTGTCCATCTGCATTGTGAAGCGTCGGGATGCCCGGGAAGTCATCCTGCTGCTTTTGTCACCAATCACGTTAGCAAAAAAAAGCCAAATGGGCAGCCGGACGTGCCCGTTACTTTTGCTTATTTCGTTGCCTTTCGTTCGCTGTTCATCTGATATGGGAATGAAAATACCCTCAAAACTGACAATCTATTTGCGTGATTTCAAATCCATGTGGTGGCATTAAAGCCAAAATTGCGTCCCAATATTTCTTGATGTGAATTTTTGTGGGAATCATACCTTTACTGTTTCCCAGCGCACAAAGGCATGCTTGGGTGAGTTTAAAAAATGTCAGCCGAAGCGCAATCATTTTGCAGGGAGGGGAAAAAGTCGCCCATTTTTTGCCCCCAAATTCTTCATATCGTCACAGAAAAAGACTTTTGGCCGGGAAACTGTTGGTTTGTCAAGCGAATCAAACACTTGGTGGTGCCTTGAGCTACAATTTTAATTTGTTCCACGCTTGTATCTCAAATCATGATCATTCATCTGTTCCAAGTCACACCATTTTTTTTTAACAAGTGAAATGAAACTGTTTAATATTTTACTTTGTTAAAAAAAATCAAATGAAATAATAACTTGGCTAAATCAAATGTAAAAAATGAAAAAGATCGTCGATGGTATTGGCTTGTAAATCAGATTTGAATTCTCCAAAATGGTCATGTGTTGCTTTCACGTTTGCCTTTCCTTGCATGTCGCGTCTTGAAATGCTCGTGGATGGTGACGACCGAAACGTTGTCGGCAGGCACGGTGATGACGCCCAACTACCTTCGCTCGCCCAAGATCAGCGTGTCGCCGTATTGCGACTGCAGGAACAGCGGCAACAACAAAGACGAGTGCGACAAGCTGGCCGCCTTCTTCACAGACAACACGTGCCTGCGTGAGTCAACCCAAGCGAGCATCAGCTCCACTTGAAGTGCGACAACGCGCTTTGGATAATCAGACACATTTTACTCTGCGGGGGGCCACATGAGGCGAGCTTTTGAATTCAACAAAACAAACAAACCCCCAAAAAAAAAAAAAAACTGCGCCTTTAGCCGGATCATCACCAGGCTTTTGCGTAAACGTGTCGACAACAAAACAAACAAACAAAAGTTTGTGAGTGAGACGATTTGATCTCAGACGGATTTTTCTTGACCCGAACTATTTCTGTGTCACATGATGGTGTGAGTCTCGTCTTTTACTGTAAAACTGTTTGATGATTTGGGGCCGAAGCCTCCAATGCCCAAATTTGATCAAATTCCTATTTTTTTGTTCGTCATCTGTTTTATTGGCCGACAGCTGTGTGTTTTCTTTCTCCAAATGATTGCGCAATCAAAAGTGTAGCAAATGTCTTGCTCTGTTTGACGATGCAATGTTCATGGCTCAACAACAAACGCCCATTTTGGGTTTCTGGAAAAGTGGCCGTCTCGGCGATACGACAATTCGGCCCGACGCCAGCGTGAGATTACTCCTGAGCAAGCTATAGGCAGCAATTTGGAAAGGAAACGGTCACCGATTTTTCCGACGTGAAAGTTTCACACTAGAGATTTCTTCAAACAGCAACTTTTATTGAAGTAAAAAAATAACACAGAACAATAGCTCAAACAATTGCAAGATTCAAATTATTATTCATATGTAAGCACAAAATATTATGAAATAAAAACAGAAAGGTGAGGGCTAAAACTTTGAGTGAGAGAGAAAATGAACAGAAAAAAGAAAGTGCACGAGGGACTTGCATCGCCCGATGACATTGGTTTGGAAAAGTTTTTTTATTTTGCGCAAATTTTCGGCGACGAGACTCACCTCCGAAGAAGTCCTTCGCCATCTTCTGTTGCTTGTTTTTTCTTTTTTTTTTTTTTTTGCTTTGCTTTTTGAACGCACTCCCATCCTCGCAGCCCAGGTTGGGTTGCCACGACAACAAGTTGAAGGACTGTCCTTGTGGACGTCTTGGACAGTTTCTTTCTCTCTCCGGTACGCTTTCACAGCTAACAAGCGATTCCCTTGGTTGTTTATTCAACAATCCAACCCTTAAACCATCAACTCCAACCGCCAAAACTTCCTGGGTGAGGCTGCTCCTTTTTGGTCTTGTTAAAAAGCAGCACAAGTCAACACAATTACACTACCGCCTCCCACACTAGCGCAACAGCAACATGCTTTAAACACAGTGCTTTAAACGATTAATCGGTTATCAAAGTAGTGGTCATTCGATTAATCGCCGTACCTCCACTGCTGTTCTGCACTTTGAGGATTCAAAGGAGAACGAGCCACGTTTCTTTCTCTCCTCTGGCGTCCGCAAACGTTTGGGAAAAGTTTTCACCTGACACGCAGTCGCCTGAAGACGGGCTTCGCGCTTCAATCTAGACTCACATCGTATCGTCACAGAGGCAAATTGACTCGTTGGCATTTTGGTGCCGGTCCAGGAATCTACGACTGTGTGTCACACGACTACTAGTTCATTCTCAGTACAGTAGTGAACTAGCTTGGTTTCA